>NW_025955874.1:0-89859 GCF_020921035.1 Rhodamnia argentea
ATACAGAATTCAGGCCCCTAAGTTCAATTTTGAAGTTTAATTGCAAAAATTCCCAGTCGATTTTGTTTAATTTTGAAAATTGCATGAAATTCACGTCAGAACCGGTTCGAACCGGTCTGACCTCCCGGTCGGACCGGTCGAACCGGTCGGGAATAGTGTCATCTTCCTCACAGATTTGTGCATTTTGCAGGTTTGAACGTTGAGTTTCAATGACCAAATCGACGTCCAATTCAACACCAATTGAGCCAATAAATATGGGGGTTTGGTAGCTCGGGTCGGGCTCCGTCGCTCGTTGCCGGTGGCACCGTCAATCGTCGCCGGAGGACGGCGGCATTGCCAATCAAAGCTCAGGCACACCGAAAGTCAACCTTTTAGAATTTGTGAGCGATTAGTGCTCGTTTGAGCTCAACCAAAGACCTGACGGACGTTGGACGGAATCCTAACGATTCAGTCACCGTCCGGCGGCCTTAAGTCACGTGACCACACGTGAATCACCTCGCCGACTCAAGCTCCTGCGCGCGCATTTTTTTCAAAGATTGGGTATAAATAGCCAAGAAGGTTCTCGATCCCAGGGGAGGCTCATTTTGCTCGCACAAGCCTATCGGATTAGAGAGAGAGAGAGTTAGAGAGAGAGACGAGCTCTCGCGCGACGCCATCGCCGGAGCTTCAATCTTAGTTCTGCAAGTCGGTTGTCCGGCCAATCCAGGCCATTCCAAGCTGTGAAACAGCCTCCGGAAGTTCGTCCGAAGCTTGAGGAAGCTATCGCCACCGGTATCGCCGCCTGAAACCGCCTAGATCGGTGAGTCGAACTCTAGACTTTGTCACTGCACGATCATGGCATACCGTTGTTGCGAGCATGATTTTTGCAATTAATATGGGCGTTTTTATCCTCATGCATCCCTAACCACAATCGCACTTCGTTTTTGCATCGATTTCCCTTGAATCACTCGAGTTGAACCTCCAACCTTGCTCGGTCCGGCCGAACACCGGCCAGCTGTTTCAGACCCTGCGAGCTCGATCTGAGCTCGAGGTAAGTTCACTTACCTCCTCTTCTGGCTTTTGTGTGATATGATTTGATTGTTATGCTATATGCTGCGTGTTTGAAGTCCCGATTGCCGCGACTGTGCTTGGTCGGTTTCTCACGATTTAGTAGATGAAATCCTCTAATTTTGAGATATATTGGTCTGTGAAGAGAGACGAGCGGATTCGAGTTGGTTTGGGACTATTCCGGCGAGATCTCGCCGGAGAGTTTCTGGCCGTCCGTTCGGCGTCGTCGCGAGGAAGACGACGATGCCAACGTGGCACGATCAACAAGTCAAAGAGTCTAGGTGTCATCCTGCCATTGGTCCGGGTCGGATCCGAGTCGGCTCGGCCGTTGGTGCGAGCGGGCTGGCTCAGATCTGATCCGACGGTCCGGATAATTAGGTGAGTTTAATTACGGGCCGTCGGATCTGGTTTTTGTATTTTAGAAATTAGATAATTAGATAGAAAATACGAAAAATTAAAAACTGTGTCGTTTAAGTTATAAAGTGCACGACGTCGTTTAGGACAGATAGTGAATGAACGGTTTAGATCGGATCTAGGGTTAATCGCGGCCGTTCGGCGTTATATTTGATTCGGCGTCGTTTTGAGCGAGAGATAGGTCGACGGTTCGGATTAGATCTGGAACAAATCACAGCCGTTCATTTGTTTAAAAGATGCGACACCGTTTAGGGACGAGGGCCGAGTGCGTCGTCGTTTTAGACTTAAGAAGGGATGAGCGGCTCAGATTGGGCCTCAAGATCTAATCGTGGCCGTCCGCTTAGTTCGAGTGATGCGGCGTCGTTTTGAGAGTGACCGAGGCGACGTCGTTTTGTTTGCTGGTGTTCGGACGGCTGAGATTAATTCACGGATCGATCTCGGCCGTCCATTTCTTTTTACATATTTTCGAATATTAGGAATTAGGTTTTAGAAAATCAAAAAATATAGAAATAAATAGTATAAATAGGAACGGTGCCGTTTTATGTATCGCGAGTGAGTCCGAGGCGGTCGGACCGGGTTGACCGGTCATTGACCGGGTTGACCCGGTCCGGTTTATTAATAATAAATAATAAAAAATAAAAAGAAATTTCAAAAATCCAAAAAAATTGTAAAAATACTTAGAAAATTCATAAAAATTCCCAGATTTTCATAAAAAATTTCTAAAAATTTCTAGATCGATTCGGGACTCATAAAGTCTGGATCGAAAATTTTGAGACTTCGAGGGTCGATTAATTTCGATCCGGAAAATTTCCAATATTTTTGAAAAATAAATAAAAATTCCAAAAAATAGAAAAAATTAGAAAAATTCAAGAAAATCACAAAAAAATGAGAGATGGCCACATTCAACTGGCCAAATCGAAATTTTGTGATTTTCGGGTCCCAAACCCCAAAAATGACCATTCTACCCTTTCGGGCCTTCCGCCCCAAATTTTTACCAAATCACCCCGACACCCAATTTTTGATTTTTGTATGGGCCGATAGGGCCATTTTAGACATATTGAACCTTGTTTGATTGATTTGATCAATTGTATTGACTTTGATTGCGCACTAATTTTTCTGATTGTGATTGATTAGGATAGAAAATTCCCATCCGCGTGAAAACTTAGAACCTGTTAGGGCCTACCTCACCCGATATTACATCTCGCATGAAATCTTAGGTTAGAAAAACAATCGACATCGGTAACCGAAAGGGCGTCGAATATGAAATTTGGCGTAACCAAGTCCCGGACCCAAAATCTCTGGTTTTCGCGGAACCGAACGGTTTCTCCCGACCGCTCGGTAAGGTTTTCCGATCGTACCTTCCAATAAATCGATCGGTGGCGACTCCAAAATTGCATGTACACACCGCACATGCCACCCGACCACACAAGGTCAATTTCGATATTTTATAAATTTTATCCGACATCGCGATTCGAGTAATGGGTCTTGGGAGAGACCCGCGATCCCAAAAAAAAAAAAGTAAATATATATAAAAGGGGGATCGGCTCGTTAACCCTACTTGCCCCGCCGGGGACATGATCCGACGGAGAGGGTCGCGACAGACCGGCGACTCCACTGGGGACATCTTTAAGAGGATTTAAGCCGATAAAAATGCTGATTGTTTTCTAACCTCGTTTTCTGCAGATGCTCTTGAAGATGAGGTACGTCCACTAACAAAAAAAGTGTTAAATGTTGATGCAGATGGGAGTTATAAGGGGTGGCGTCTATGCTAACCATTTTTGATGCAGATATGGAGTTTTGGATTGTTTGTTTATTTATGCAAATTTTGAAGCGGTGTTTTGAATATATAAATTGTGGTGCATGTCTTGCATATTGCGAGGATCACGACACTCGCACACACAAGCGCCTAAACCCGAGCCGCGAAATCACCTCTTAGGTCGCCATAGATAGGGATCGGTATGCGAAGCTCTTGTGTTTGATTGCACTTGGGTTGACCATATTTGATCCCACTCGCTATGCAAGATTGATGGTCCTACCCACTTGTTGTTTGATTGCGCTTGTGGGCGGCCCATCGATTTGTATAGCGGGAGCCTTTTTAGGTCCATACCCGAGCCTTTTTGATTTCTTTAGAGTTAAACCTCACCTGTCTCATGCGCATGTGAAATGGATGGTTGGTATACCTAAAACCAAAAATAAAAAAAGAGTAACATCGGTTGGTAAGGCTTTCTACCCTTTTTATTTTGAACTTGTAAATTTAAATTTTGCATATCATACATCCGCACTACATTTCATCACAATTCGTAAGATCGTTTAAGCGATCGGGGTTGAAAGTCAATTTTTCCTTTTTTAGGATAGATGGCGCCTCAAAGTCGTGTTGATGTACCCGATGTATTTACATGGGAGCGGAGGACCATTCGACGCGAGGACCGAGTACCCGCTACATTCCGAGTTTTCGGATTTGTTCACGGACGAGAGCTCAACGGACGGAACCGCATCCGTAGTGAGAGCTGCGATTATACCCAATGTGGACGATATTTGGAGCTTGAGCGCGAGAAAGAAAGAGTCTGGAAGTTGTACATGAAGTTGGCAAGAAAGCCACGTGCGACCAAGACAGACCCAAAGCATTCCCGATTAAGAAGAAGGAAGTCATCACCATATCCTCCGATGATGAAGAAGATATCAAGCTTCCCGAGATAGTAGAGATTTCATCGGATGAGGATACCATTACGACTGTCTAGATTAGTACGACTTTGGGGCATTTTCTAGGTTTCATTATATTTTGTACTTTCATCGACATTTATTGTCCGAATATCTCTAGATACTGTCATGTTCTACCTATTTTGACTTTATTGTGTTTGACTTGTAAATTCCATGAGTTGTCAATTTGTGAGCGACTTTCTACCCCGATTACGCTTAAACGATCCTAATCAAATTACATGCCATCTTTGGGTGAGATTAGGTCCAAACTACCCTATTTGGCTTATTTGGGTCAAGTGGGAGTAGTTGACCCTCATGTTACCAAAAGATGACATGGAATTTGGTTAGCACATTTACATCACATTACATGCATATGCATATTAAATTGTGGTAATTGACTTTAGGATCATCATTGTTGCATTTTTTAGATCATGGGGAATGGAGACATCAAAGTCATCCCAATACCGCGCAAGGAACTCGCTATATGGTGGGATCGCCTCGACATCGTCAACAAAGCCTATGTGGAAGGACGTTTAGGACGACTTGTAGATTTGATCAAAGTGGAATACCAACCGGCGCTCATTCAAGCACTAACCAAGGCATGGGACGCGCGAACAATGACATTCAACTTTCGAGGATTGGAATTGACCCCTACGCTGGAGGAGTATACCGCTATTATCGGGGCCAAATTTGAAGAACGTATAGCTCAACCCCCTTTGGACATGGACTCTACTCGTTCGTTATCGAGTTTCCTTCGCCTTAAAACTTACGAGATTGAAAAATTTTACAAGTCCAATTCCAACAAATTCACATTCTCGTTCCTTTTCGATAATTATTCCTCTCTACCCACCGAAACCGGTCATAAATCGGGAAAGGTGTTCATTTTGGCTTTCCTTGCATTCGTTCTATTCCCGACTTCTAGAACTACTTTTGACCCCTCCATAACCCATATAGCCGAGACAAGCATGTTGTCATTTGGGATTATTCGTACATGATCTTTCTTTGAGACTTTTCTCTCCCCGAATCGTTCCAAATCTTCAAAGAAGGCTGTTTTCCAAGCGTCTAGTGGATTACTCCACTTGTGGTTCACCTCTCATATAAAAACTTTCCAACTCCGAGTGGGGTGTTATGAGATCAACGAGCACGTTCACCCTCTTAGATCCTTTCTTAAGTGTCAATCCCTTGTACCCAAGTACTCATTCAAAAAGTGGGTTGAGCTATTGGACAATTTGAAACCCGAACATATCGGATGGCGTTTGACTTGGCCCAAGATACTAGAAGCTCGCATTGCGGGTATTGAAGATAGCCCTATCCCCTTATTGGGATGTACCGGCGCTGTGGCGTATTACCCCATTCGAGTGGTGAGACAATTTGGAGTTCTACAAGAGATACCACCGGATGTTTGTCCCGGGATTTTCTCATTTGATATGACACGAGGAAAGCTCACTAAGGAAACAAAGGAGTTATATCGGGCCCGGATCAAGCTTATTCTTCACGCTTTGAAGAATTCCCCACTGCAACAAGTCGAATGGCCGGACTATTTGGACGATGAGATGAACGTTCACGGGGCCTCCAAGGAGTATATCCAGAAGTTTAAGGAGTATCGCCAATCAATGGTAGAGCCATATGTACCCGAGTGCGTATCTCCTCGGATTGAAGAAGTAGAGTCATATGAGCCGGAGTACATAGTACCATATGTACCGGGAGTAGAACCGTACATTCCCGAGGATCCGGAGCAGTGGATGTCAGAAGAAGGAGAAGACCCATACTTGTGGGATTCCGATGGATCAGAAGAGCAAGAAGAGTGGAAGCGTCCCCGACTTGGATAGATCCATTCCCCCATTTAGATTTTACATATTTGTTATCTTTTAGATACCTTTGAACAATTTGGTTTGTAATAAATACATACTATTTTTTTTTATGAGCATTTCATGCATACATATAGAAAAGTCAATTACCACGGATCAATGTCTCCAATCCTTTAATATTTCCCATACCGATTTGATATCCCGAAAACAGGTGAGCGATAAATACGAGGACTCGTAGCAAAACGCGCAAGTTAAGGATGGAACAAGAAGAGCTCGCACCTCGTGTGGGTAATCCGGAGAATCAAATGAATGTGATCGCCACAATGGTGGCGGAGATGAAGGCAATGATGATTGCAAGCCGGGGAGATACCCCGTTGGCCTAATTCTCAAGCTCTGCGGAGCCATCCGATGGAGCAAACGCTAATCCGGCGCCCGCCGCTAATCCAACTACGAATTCGGAAAGACCGCCTAAGGATCCTCCCATTGTGATTGACCTGGAGAAAAAGGAGAAGCAAGTCCTCAAAATGGAAGAGGAAATTAAGAGGCTCGCTAAGATCGAAGAGTGTTTGGCGAGTCGGGGTTATGAACTCTCGAGATTCGACAAGGTTACACCGTTCGAAAAGATAGAGGTTCCCGCTGATTACAAGGAATCAGACTTTGTAAGGAGATATAATGGGACTGGGTGTCCCAAGGCGCACTTGAAGTATTATCTGCGCCGAATGTCTCGGTTCTCTGACAACATTCCACTATTGGTTAACACCTTCCGGGAAAGCCTATCCGGGGCAGCCCTGGCGTGGTTCATTGAATTGGAGCCGGAGAGGCTCGCCGATTGGGATAAACCGCGAGACGAGTTCCTTCGGCAATACAAGTTTAACACTTTGACCGCCCTAACTAGAGAGGACCTTTTAAGGACCATAAAAGGAAAGAGCGAGGCCGTTCGCGCCTACGCCCAGAGATGGAGAGCACTGGCTGTGCAGGTAAAGCCGCCCGTCCCGAAAGAAGAACTAATAGACCTTTTTCTCAAGGCCCTTCCATTTGATTTTTTCGACAAACCGAACACTTCTGGGTGTCGGACATTTGCGCACCTGATCAAGGTGGCGGAGCGCCACGAGTGGGCATTAAGAGAAAAGAAGATACCCGAGACGCCTTTCAAACGCCAATACCCTTTGAGAAGGGATATTAGGGAGCAAACCGGAGAAGTAGCTTTTGTCCCTAATCCGCTAAAACCCAGAAATTTCTCGCCTTCAATTCCTACCCAAGGAACGTCCTCCTGGACCGCTTCCAAACCACCGGAATTCAGAAAGAAGAACCCAGTTATTTTCACCCCACTACCCCGACCCTTATCCAAATTGTTACCCATGCTTTTGGAGAATCGTTTAGTTGCAAAAGAGCCACCTCGAGCTCACCCGCCAAAATTTCCTGGGTATGATGAGACCCGGACGTGTGTATACCATATGGGAGAAAGGGGGCATAACGCGGACAACTGTCTCGCTCCGAAGTTCAAGGTGCAAGCATTGATCGACGGAAAAGTTCTGGAGTTTGATAAAGCCGAACCGAATGTGCAGCGGAACCCGCTACACGAGCATCGCGAGGTGAACGCGATCTTTGGAGATGAAGAGGAGGAGGTTCGGAGTTCATAGTGAATATGGATAAAATGCGGGATATCTTGACATTGGCCTCGCAATACCCGGAAGGAAAGAGTATTTCCCGGGAGCAAAAAGAGGCTTGCTTGGAAAAATTGATTAGCTTGGGCGTCATAGGAAGAATGGAAAATGTCGCTTTCAAGGGGACCTACGTGGCGGTAGACATGCTGTCCGAGGAGTTCGCAATGAAACCTACGAGGGGAGCTCTTTTGAAAATACCCTCAGGATATTTGATGAGCATCAAAGATGGTCAAGAAATTGAAGAGATAGACGAATATGAGATCCGTCTGGACAAAGCACGCCGAGGCGATAGAAGATTTTTGCGTAAAGCCCTAGAGAGGGGCGAAATAGTTGATAACCTGGGGGAAGATAGTGGGGGTTACAACTTTAAAGTGTTGTATTCGGCACCCCCAAGCTTTTTTGTCAATTCGGAGATGTAGTCCCCGATGGGTGGGGTGGAATGGATGACCCCACAAGTGACGAATTTGTGGGAACGATCGATGAAGTTAAGGACCAAGCGGCTCCTCGGGATGAACAGGAAGAACCAAGAGGTTGATATGCGACTTTCTAATCGGAAACACATATACGTCATTTGACGACTATGGTAGCAGAATTATCGCAATTAATGGCCAGGAACAACACCACAAGAATAGAAGAGAATATGCGGATTCCGGAGATACGGCGGACTATGGAGACACGAGAATCGAAAGATCGCTCTCTTGCAAGAGCAAGGAGATGACGTGTCGAGGAAAATGGATGAGTTGAAGGAGCTGATTACGCCACTCACCCAAGCGAGAAATGTCCCGCCCCAAGGTGTGAACCCGAGAGTGGTCTTCCGCACGAAGTATAATGGCGCTGGGTGTCCTCCGGTGCATGTCTCATACTATCTTCGCCAAATGGTTGGCCATCATGAAGATGACGAAACACTGATCCGGAATTTCGGACATAGTTTAACGGGCCCGCGCTGGTATGGTTCCGTTAATTGACTTAGACCGGGTCCCGATTGGGAGGATTTATCGAGAGCACTTCATACGACACTTTGAAGCTGGAATCGGAGGTTATTTCACTAAGGCTAATTTGTTGAATATCCGGAAAGGGGAAGACGAGAGTTTTGAACTTTTCGCTAGAAGGTGGAAGAAACACGTTGTGATGGTGCAACCGCCGCTGTCAGAGAGAGAAATGTTGGAGTTCGTACTGAAGTCACTTCCGGCGGAATACTTTGACCGTATGTATGCATATACCTACTCCTCATTCCAACATCCGGTGGAAATCGGTATGAGAATTGAGGGGATTATCCTAAGAGTCGAAGGGAAAGGCGAGAGAGATCTGGATGAAGAAAATGCCACGGCCGATAAGGCCCGGTCCGAACATAACCCCGAGGATGTTCATGAGGATGAAATGATTGGGATGATAGATGCCCCAATTCGTTTCGTGATTGATTTGAACAAAGTTGATAGCTGGGAATTGGAAACTTCTAGTTCGGAAAAACCATCAACATCCGAATCACCACCGAGAAAAGATCATATCGGTGAAGATTAAGTGCCGCCTGTGGAGGAGTATAATTCAAGGGCGGTTCATTGGGATTATGGAACGGGCGAGATTGACGCCATAATGAGATCCGGAAGATGTTATCCCCCGAGAGAAGCGGATTCTGAAAAGAGAGTCCCAACTGCGGAAGAGGTTGAGAAGTTGCAATCGGTTGTGAGGACCAATGAATATGAGGTCGTTGACCAACTCACGGAAGATGCCCGCATGCATTTCCCTTCTTGGATCTCTTCAAAAATTCTGAAAAGCACAAGGATGCCCTTTTGAAAGTGCTTGGATGAGGTGCATGTTCGGAAACAATTAACGAAGTGCAATTAGGAAACTTTGTGGGTGCTATCCTTCTGAAGGACCGGATATCCTTCTCGGACAAAGACTTCCCGAAAGAAGGGCGAGTTCACAACAGAGCCCTCTACATAGCCGTGAGGTGTCACGGGAAGGAGGTTCCTCACGTCTTGATTGATAATGGTTCCGCTTTCAACTTTGTGTCCACTAAGCACTTTGAGAAGCTTGGGGATCAATGAAGATTTTGTGAATACATCCAAGGCCACCATCCGATCATTTGATGGAGTCTCCAAGAATGTTGTAGGAGAGATTGAGCTGGACATTGACATTAGACCGGTAACTTTCTCTATACCGTTCCAAGTATTGGATATTCCAAGCGCCTTCACCTTGCTCCTGGGAAGACCGTGGATTCATGTGTCCGGAGCGGTACCTTCCTCTCTGCATCAAAAGTTAAAATTTGTGGTCAAGGGTCGGTTGATCACCGTCCATGGCGAGACAGGACATCGGGCCGCTTTAAAAGGGATGGTCCCTTACATTGAACCCTCAAAAGAGGAGGAGCTGAGTTATCACACCTTTGACATTGTATCCGTCATGCATGTGTCACCAAATGCAAAGGTGGCTATACCAGAGCTTTCGAGACCTGCAACTATGGCGGGAAAAGTGCTACTCTCGAATGGATTTATTCCGGGTCTTTGGATTAGGGAAATATGGTCGGGGAATCCGTAACCCTTTGAATTTAGGCTCAAATGACCACAAGGTTGGTCCGGGTTATAATGGAATAGCGGAAAATAACATAGGTCGAGGTCGAGGTCGAAACAATCGTTATGGAGACCGTGGACGCCGTGGACGCCAAGGTGGCCGTTTCATAGGTACTGATGTATGGAAAGCTAGAGGAAAAATGCTCCTAAACCCTTTATTTGAGGTATTCTCTAAGGGAGGCAAATGGCTGGAAGATGAGGATATTTCTGAGAATGCAGAGCGAGACTTATTCAACCCGTTCCTGGATAATCGGGTGAACGTGATAATTGAGTGGCTGGACGATGATTTCCCCACCCCTCGAGTAAAAGGCTCTTTCTGAACTTTATCTTTTAATGCATTTTGATTACTGCATTTGCTTTAAAGCTTTTTGATGTTTTAGCACCCTTTGGGTCACATGCTGTGATCCAGGAAGTGCGATCTTGTATTGTTCTTAGTTGCATCTATTAATGAAAAACATTTCAAATTTGATTACAGACATGTGGAGCAACGGATTGGTCCGATGATGACAATTGATTCTACCATGAAACTTGAGGCCCGATCCGCCATATGATCTAGGGTTTTAAACAGCTTTTGAGAACCGGGATGTCCGGAAGATCGTGGACTAGTTCTCCTTTCCTTATCTAAGAAAATTGAAATTTGAAAAATGTTTTCATGATAGGAATCATGCATCCTTCAATTTTATCATCTTTGAATACTAACCTTTCATGGTGCATTTCGGGCATGTCATCCCACCCATACATAACAGGTTAATATGTGACTCGGATCAGCTCGATGACTATGCATGTGAAGTTGATATAGACGAGGTTGATGTGAGCGATATCAAGCAAGAATGGGATTGTTTTGAAGAATCTAAACCCCCTATTTCTGAAGAACCCATCACTATTAATCTGGGAGATTCTGATTGCGTCAAGGAAGTGAAAATAGGAGGACACCTCTCCGCAGCAGATGTTTTAAGGATGACGGCGTTACTCAAGGAATATCAAGATATTTTCGCCTGGTCATATGCTGACATGCCGGGGCTAGATCGTGAAATTGTGGAGCATGCTCTGCCCACCAATCCTTCTTGCACACCAGTAAATCAATCACCTAGAAGGATGAATCCTGAATCGGCGGATAAGATCAAGGAAGAGGTGATGAAGCTCCTTAAAGTTGGATTTATCGAGGCTGTCCCATATGCTGATTGGGTCGCCAACATCTTACCGATAAAGAAGAAAGACGGGAAAATTAGAATATGCGTGGATTATCGGGACTTAAACAAAGCTAGTCCGAAGGATGATTTTCCCTTACCGCACATTGATGTGCTCGTCGACGATCTTGCGGGTTTTGAATTGTTCTCCTTTATGGATGGATTCTCGGGATATAATCGGATCATGCTGAAGGAAGAAGATAAGATCAAGACCTCATTCACTACACAATGGGGAACTTTCTGCTACAAGGTAATGCCCTTCGGATTGAAAAATGCAGGGGCAACATATCAAAGGGCTATGGTGACCCTTTTTCATGACATGATACATAAGGAGATTGAGGTCTATGTGGATGATATGATTGCCAAGTCCGGACTTGGAGAAGACCATGTTAAAGTGCTGAAGAAGTTATTTGATCGATTGAGAAAGTATAAGCTCAAGTTGAATCCTGCGAAATGCGTATTTGGTGCAAGATCGGGAAAGCTGCTAGGATTTGTGGTGAGCAGTTGTGGTATTGAAATTGACCCTTCCAAGATCAAAGCTATATGGGAAATAGGAACTCCTACCACTGTTAAGGAAGTAAGGGGTCTACTTGGGAAGGTTGAATTATATATCCAGATTCATATCCCAACCGTCAGAAACGGCGAAACCCTTCTTCAAGTTGCTAAAGAAAGGTGCAAAGGTGAAATGGGATGCGGAATGCCAACAAGCATTTGAGAAGATCAAGGAATATTTGGTGCAACCTCCAGTGTTGGTACCTCCTATCCCTAACATTCCTTTAACTCTATATCGCGATACCAATGATGAATCCTTGGGGGCTTTACTTGCCCAAACTAACCCCAAGGATCATAAGGAACGGGCTATATATTATTTGAGCAAAAAGTTCACAACATCGAAGTCAAATACCCAAGCAGTGGAAACGACTTGTGTAGCATTGGTTTGGGTCCTCCACAGATTGAGGCAAGATATACCTTGCATTATCATATAGAACCGGTCACTGAAAATGACCCTATCAAGTACCTTTTGGAGAAGCCAACATTGTTGGGAAAGATGGCTAAATGGCAAATACTGCTTTCAGAGTTTGATATCAAAACCTCTCCCCGGAAGTCCGTCAAGGGAAGAGCAATTGCTGACATGCTAGCTGAGAATCCTCCTAAGGACGTTTCGGAGCGAAACAAGGGAGGTCAAATTCTGAATATATCGGAAGACAAATGGACAATGTACTTTGACGGTGCGGTGAACCTCACTTGGATCGTGGCATGGGCGCTTCGATATCCCTGAAGATCAACATTATCCAGTTTCAGCCAAGTTGGTATTCCCCTGCACCAACAACATTTCCGAATATGAAGCTCGCATACTAGGATTACAATTGGCTATCTCATTAAAGGTGAAGAAGCTGCTGGTATATGGAGATTCCATGCTAATCATTTTACAAACTCAAGGGGAGTGGAAGACAAATGATCCCAAGCTTATTCCTTATCATAAGTACCTCGAGGAGATGATCCAATATTTTGAGGAGATCACTTTTGAATATCCGCGAGAACTCGGAACCATTTCTTGATGCTTTGGCCACATTATCAGCCATGTTACAAGTGCAAAATGGTCTTGAGATAGAGCCATTAAGAATTGATATCTTAGAGCAACCTGCATCTTGCATGGTCATTGAAGAAGAACCCGATGAAGAACCGTGGTACCACGACATCAAGAATTACCTACTGAAGGGCAAATTCCCTGCAGAGTCCAACCGGAAGATAAGAAATACATAAGTAAGATGGCATCTAAGTTCTTCCTCGGCGGACGGATCCTATACAAGAGATCCTTTGACTCGGTCCTGCTGAGGTGCGTGAATTCCAAAGAAGCAAATCTCATTATGAAAGAGATTCATGAAGGGGAATGTGGACCGCATATGAATGGCCACCTCCTCGCCAAGAAGATCATGAGACTCGGGTATTCTTGGTTGACTATCGAGTCGGATTGCAACCAGCATGTTAGATCCTGTCATCAATGCCGGGTATACGGCGACAGGATAAATGCGCCGCCAACCGAGCTACATCAAATGTCAGAGCCATGGCCATTCTCGCATGTGGGGAATTGATATGATTGGCCCTATCAACCCAAAGGCCTCAAACGGACATCGCTTTATTTTGGTGGCTATTGACTACTTCACTAAATGGATTGAAGCCAGCTCATATGCCAATGTCACCGCGAATAGTGTGGCTAAGTTTATCAAGCGAGATATCATCTCAAGATATGGAGTGCCAAGAGCCATCATTACGGACAATGGCTCTAATCCGAATAACAAGATTGTCGATCAATTATTGGAACAATTTAAGGTACGACACCTTAACTCTTCACCTTACCGCCCCCAAATGAACGGAGTTGTGGAAGCGGCAAACAAGAACATCAAGAAGATATTGGCCAAAGCTGGCTGAGAAATATAGAGATTGGCATGAAAGATTGCCGTATGCTCTCATGGCCTACCGAACTTCCATTCGTACTTCAACTAGGGCAACTCCCTATTCTTTGGTATACGGTATGGAAGCAGTCCTACCGGTAGAGGTGGAAATCCCCTCTTTAAGGATCCTGTCTCAAATAGAACTCACGAGAGGATGAGTGGGACCGAGAGACACGAACATTTGAATTTGATTGATGAAAGGCGATTAAGGGCTATCTGTCATGGTCAAAGCTACCCGGAAGAAGGTGGCCGGAGCTTTTAACAAGAAGGTTAAGCCCAGAAATTTTGAAGCGGGGATGCTAGTTGTGAAGAAAATGCTTCCAAATGCACAACACCCGGGAGGCAAATTTATGCCAAATTATGAAGGCCCCTACGTGATTCAGAAAGTCTTATCCGGGGGAGCTCTTATACTTGTAAACATGGACGGAGAAGATTTGACAAGTCCAAGTAAATGCGACGCCGTGAAGAGATATTACTCTTGAAATAAAATTGAGCTTCGGAGCGATTAATAAGCGGATCCGAGTCACATAGAATTTTGCATTCGCATGACATCTGCATACATGCATTGTCGCGACCCTCCGGAAATTTCTTTCCGGGGTGGAATAGGGCTAACGAGCCGATCCCTCCTTTTATAGACATATATATGGGGGATCGCGAGTCTCTCCCAAGACCCATTACTCGAATCGCGATGTCGGGTAAAATTTATCAAATATCGAAATTGACCTTGTGTGGTCGGGTGGCATGTGCGAGGTCTACATGCAATTCGGAGTCGCCACCGATCGATTTATTGGAAGGTACGATCGGAAAACCTTACCGAGCGGTCGGGAGAAACCGTTCGGTTCCGAAAAACCGGGAGATTTTGGGTCAGGGGACTTGGTTACGCCAAGTTTCAAATTTGACGCCCTTTCGGTTACCGATGTTGATTGTTTTTCTAACCTAAGATTTCATGCGGATACGATATCGAATGAGGTAGGTCCTAAAAAATCGAGTATTCATGCGGATGGGAATTTTCTATCCTAATCAATCACAATCGGAGGAATTAATGCGCAATCAAAATCATTACAAGCAATCAAATCAATCAATCAAGGTTTGATATGTCTAAAATGGCCCTATCGGCCCACACAAAAATCAATTTTGGGTATCGGGGTGATTTGGTAAAAATTTGGGGCGGAAGGCCCGGAAGGGTAGAATGGTCATTTTTGGGAGTTCGGGACCCAAAAATCACAAAATTAGGGTCGGGCCAGTTGAATGTGGCCATTTCCCATTTTTTGTGATTTTATGGAATTTTTCTAATTTTTTCTATTTTTTGGAATTTTCATTTATTTTTCAAAAATATTGGAAATTTTCCTGATCGAAATTAATCAACCCTCGTAGTCTCAAAAATTTTCGATCCAGACTTTATGAGTCCCGAATCTATCTACAAATTTTTAGAAATTTTTAATGAAAATCCGGGAATTTTTATGAATTTTCTAAGTATTTTTACAATTTTTTTGGATTTTTGGAAATTTCTTTTTATTTTTATATTATTTTTTATTAATAGACCGGACCGGTCAATCCGGTCAACGACCGGGTCAACCCGGTCAGACCGCTCGCGGACCCACTCGTGAACCAACCGCACACTAAACGGTGCCGTATCTATTTTTCTATATTATTTTTTTGAATTTCTAATACCGATTTCTAATATTCGGAATAAAAGAAAATGGATGGACGGGCCGAGATCAACTGCAGATCCGATCTCGGCCATTAACTCGCGCCCTGGCAAAAACGACGACGTCTCAGCCCTCGCTTACAAAAACGACGTCGCACTTGACCTATTCAAACGGGCGGTCACGATCTAACTTCGATCTAATCTAAGCCGTTCATCTCTCCCTTAGTTAAAACGACGCCGGATCGATTAAATGCATGGACGGCCACGATCAATCCTAGACTTAATCCGGACCGTCAAACCTATCTAAAGACAAAACGACGCCGCATATCCCTGAGCTAAACGACACCGTTTATGAATTTTTTAATAAACGAATATATATAAAACGATCCAACGGCCGAGAATCAAATTCATCGATTAATCTCGGCCGTTGGATCGGATCTGAGTCAGCCCGCTCGCGCCAACGGCCGAGCCGACTCGAATCCTAGCTGGCCCTATCACACGACGACACCTAGGCCGGTTGACCTGTTGACTATGCCACGTCGGTCGTCTTCTTCACGGCGACGACACAGAACGGACGGCCGAGGTTTCCCGGCGAGATCCAACGGTGAAACCTCGGCCGATCGACCCCGAACCAACGCCAAAACACTCAACTCAACGTCCAGATTAACATACTCGAAGATCAAGCAATTTCACCGAACCAATTGCGAGAATCAAAGCATATACGATCGCGGCATCACGGATCTCAATCAAGCAACACAGATCATAACTATCGAATCAAAGCTTCAGGCACACTCAAGACGAGTTCGGGACACTTACCTCGAGTCCCGATTGGACTCGCGATGGCTAGGAAGGTCTGGCCGGTGTTCGGCCGGACCGAGTTGCAATGGAGGTTCGACTCGAGGTTTTCACGCAAAATCAATACACAAACAAGATGCGATCATGGTTAGTGGAGTTCAAAGAGTAAAACGCACACAACAATTTCAAGGAAAATGCTCGAGACCGTATGATGCCATCGTCGCACAGCACGAAGCTCGAGAAGTGAACTCACCGATTTGGAGGATTTCTTGACAATCCAGCTGGTGCGATTGACTCTCTCAAGCTTAGGCGAGCTTCTAAACTTGATCGCGCGCTTTGGTTTGCTCTGGATCAGCCGGACGAAGTACTTGCGGACTTGCTCGAAGCTCCGGCGATGGAAGTCACTCGAGAGCTTCTCTCTCTATCTATCTCACTCTCTCTCTATTACGGTAGTCCGCGAGCACAAAATGAGCCTCCTCCTGCTTCGCGAATGTTCTTGGCCTTTTATACTGGATTTTCGAAATTTGGCGCGTCTCGGGTGTGAGCTGGCGGGGACGTATTCACGTGCGAATCGCACGAATTTTGGTCACCCGAGGTCGGACGGCGACGGGCACAAGAATGCACTCCGTTAGTCGCGAATCGAGCTCCAATTTGGCGCGGATTGTGAAATGTTGACTTTTTGGCCTCCGAGCCTTTGACCGGCTGCTCCGCCGTGCTCCGGCGACGATTGGTCACGGCGTTGGTGGAGATGGACACGTCTCGGCCTGAGGAGCAAAACCCCCACGATAATTGGACCAATTAGGATCGAATTGCCCTTCAATTTGTTGATCAAAATCCACCTTCAAATCTGCAGAATGGGACAATCGCGCGAGGAAGAAGAAGTCTTGTTCTAGACCGGTTCGACCGGTCCGACCGGTGGTCAGACCGGTCCGAACAGGTTCATGAGCAGTTGCACTTTCAAAATTTTCAAAATTAAACGAAATTGGTTGGGAATTTTTGCAATTAAACCTCAAAATTGGACTTAGGACCCTGAATATCATCTAAAAAAGTGGTTTTGCCCAAAATTTCCCATCAATTTATACAAAACCCCCAAATTTTTCAAAATTCCCAATTTGGGGAAAAACTAAATTGAACGTCTAATTGATAAAATTGGACTATGAGACCCATGCCAATCGATTCAGAATGTGTCTAAACACTAGGAATGGTCCAATTGTGCAATGATAGTCCCTCAATTAAAAGTAATTTCAAAAATTGACCAATTGAGGGACTAAATTGAAAATATTTTGGGGATTTTGCCTAATTCGTGCAATTCGCGCAATTGTGGGTGCAATTGATCAAATTGAAGTTCAAAGGGACTGCGATTGAATGTCTAGACACAAAATGTGCAAAAATTGCAAATAAAAAGATTCAATTTGTATTTTTTATACAAATTCAACCCTAGGTATTGTGAAGAAACACCTAAAATTGAACTCAATTTTCAATTTTTGTTGAGGTCAATATGAAAAGGGAATTAAAATAGAGATATTGGACATTTTTATGTATTTTTGTGACCCCAAAAAATATTTTTTATGAATTTTCAAGTATTTTCCTATTTTCCTAAAATATTAAAAAATGCGAAAAATATGAAAAATTATTTTTTGTTCCAAATTGGTTCCTTAATCTTGGCCAAGGCTTCCAATGTTGATTTTATAATTTTTTTGATTTTTTGTGAATTTTTAATGAATTTTGGAAAATAAAACTAAAGGAAAACTAACTAAAAATTCGGGTGTCAACAATTGCCCCTCTTTGAAACTAATCTCGGTCAGAGGTTGCTTTCAAAGACAAGGTGACACCTGGATCTTTTGTCGACTCTCTTGGGGAAAAATCTAAAGAAAATAAGTCTTGACATCAAATTGCTTTACCTCTGCCGTTTACGCTCTAACTCTGTGGGGAATTATTTCGGTTCATGCTCGTCTTATGTGAAAGGGAGATGAGAAGAGAGAGATACTTACCTGTAGCTCACCTGTCTATGGTTTGAGATTTGTTGATCCGAGGTTGAAAAGTCGAGTGTACGGAATTACCTGTGGACGGTTTGGCGCGATTTTGCAATGGTTAGCGTCCGTCTAGTGTCGAGTGGTGATTTGAAGATTTGTGGGGAAGGTTCACCCTTGTAACAAAGGGGTTTTACCTATTTAAAATGGGTTTGACTATCCACTAGGGATTCATCATTTAAAAGGGGGCAGATCGGCTTTCGTCTCTCCGGCTACTCACCGTACGAAAGGGGAGGTTCACCCTTGTAACAAAGGGGTTTCACCTATTTAAAAGAGATTGGCTATCCTCCATGCGGGGACTCACCATCTAAAAAGCGAGATCGGCTTTCGTCTCTCCAGCTACTAACCGTCGAGGGGGAGGTTCACCCTTGTAACAAAGGGGTTTCACCTATTTAAAAGAGATTGGCTATCCTCCATGCGGGGACTCACCATCTAAAAAGCAGATCGGCTTTCGTCTCTCCAGCTAC
The DNA here is from genome assembly GCF_020921035.1 of Rhodamnia argentea. Taxonomy (NCBI): domain Eukaryota; kingdom Viridiplantae; phylum Streptophyta; class Magnoliopsida; order Myrtales; family Myrtaceae; genus Rhodamnia; species Rhodamnia argentea. The sequence continues at coordinate 18,775 of NW_025955874.1, forward strand.
TAACCGTCCGAGAGGGTGCCATCTGAGGACCTAGGTTGACTAGTGTACCTACAGAGCTCAAACCCTATTTCAAATTTTCAAAAAGGCGGATCGATTTTCGTCTCTCCAGCTACTAACCGTCCGAGAGGGTGCCATCCGAGGACCTAGGTTGACTAGTGTACCTACAGAGCTCAAACCCTATTTCAAATTTTCAAAAAGGCAGATCGGTTTTCGTCTCTCCAGCTACTAACCGTCCGAGAGGGTGCCATCCGAGGACCTAGGTTGACTAGTGTACCTACGAGCTCAAACCCTATTTCAAATTTTCAAAAAGGCAGATCGGTTTTCGTCTCTCCAGCTACTAACCGTCCGAGAGGGTGCCATCGAGGACCTAGGTTGACTAATGTACCTACGAGCTCAAACCCTATTTCAAATTTTCAAATAAGCGAGAGGATCGAGGACACGGGGATGCCAAAAGACCGCAGAAAATCCAAGTTAATCAAATCTTTAAAATGCAACTTTTACGAGGATTTGGGGTCACCGGGGAACCTGCAGAAAGTTCAATCAAACATCATTAGTATGACAACTTTAAGTTCTTGGGAGAAATTTAAGAATTCTAGACAAATTTTCAAAGTGTATTTGTGAGGGAAATGTGTCCAATCACAATTTCAAATCTCCATTGAGGATGGATTTTGAATGACACATCCCGAGTGTTCTTCAAAAAGGTTGTTTTAAAAAATTTTCAAAAGGATTTTCCTTCATCCAAGAGGGCTTCTCACCGTTTTGGAAAGGCTTTTTCTTAAAATTCAAATCTGCTCGCAGGAAACCTAACCTTGAGGTTTCGGGATCATTCGAGATGCATACAATCCGACTAATCGGAGAAGGCATTTTAAAAGGGACCGTAATTCGAGGCCAGGTCAAAGGCTTATCAATGGATATTCAATTTAAGGTTTAGAAATGAATCTTGATCAAAAATAGCTTCTTCGGGTCTACAAGTCAAGAACCCCGAAGACATGATAAGACAGGATTGTACTTACCTCTTTAAGCGGTAGCTTCCTGTGTGATCTCTTGCATCAACTTTGAAACACCTCTTAGATCGAGAAAAGTTTTGGTGACGGGTTGTATTTTGGCTTAAGGTGGGCCCTTTAAGGACGGCTATATTTTCAAAGAGGGGTGAACTTTGGTGATCACCTTGACATTTTTCCAGCTTTCATTTGCTTTTGCGGTAGATTCATGATCATTTTTTGCTCAATTGACTTTGAGGATTTTCCTCTTTTCATCTTAATGATTTTTCTTTAAGATTTATCTCTTTCCAGGGTGCTCTTTTCATGGGCTTTGGCCTTGCTTTTACCAGGCACTTTGCTTGTTCTAACCCTTTCATCAATCTTTGCATTGATCGGCTCTTTTGGAGACCGGTATCAAAATTCAAAGTTCTTCCGATCATGCTTTTTGATTCATTGCTGGTTATTCCTTTATTTACCCCGAGTGTAGGGAGGTGATCACCAACAAGGGTTTAGAAATGAGAATTCAATGGCTCAAATTGGCTCTTCAAAGGATAAGTGTTTAGGGATATAGAAGTGAAATGCTTTTCTTCACTTTGAGATGTTCCAAATCTCTGCCGGGAATCACCTGAAGCTATCACAAAAAGATTGATGCGAGTCAGTACAATAAAGTCTTACCGACCTTTTCTCCAAGAAATCATCCAATGAACCTCCAAATATGCCCCAAGTGTGGGGTGGTTCTTGAGCAGGGTTATATTCACAAAATTCTCCCTTTTGGCTCGGATTGGTTATCAAGGGATATAAATGTGTATGGATAATTTTGAAATGGAAATGCCTTTTCATCATTTCAATCCATGTAATCAACGCGAATGACCCCTACGTCCCAAGGTTAAGCTCTTTCACTCTATCACTCTCACTCATCGTTCAAGTGAATCGGGGACGTGTTTAAGGACAAAGTTTGCCTCTTTTCATCGAAGGATCGGTCTTTTGAAAAGCTTTCAAAACATGCCCTTTTTATAGAAACTCGGGGCATTTCATCAAAAATTCATCATTCGCAAAAATCTTCATTGAGAGGGTATTCGAAAGACGTTTCTGAAATTTGAAAGGAATGTTTCTTTGAAAGAGCTCTGTTGCTTTGCAAATCCAAATTTTCTTAATTTCAAGCACGACGGTGTATGAAAATACTTTGTAAAGGAGGAAAACCTCAAACCTGTCTTCTTCAAATATTGACTTCGTTCCCTGTAAAAACAAAAGGAAACAATCGAGTTCAAAACATTTAAAATTTTAAGTTCCGAAGCGGTTTTTTCTTGTCTCCTTCAGACGTTGACTCCCGTTTCCTCGTAAAAACAAAAGGAATCGATCGGTCAAAGATATTCAAAATTTCAAATCCCGATGCGACTTCGTTCTACCTCCTTCGAATGTTGACTCCCGTTTCCTCCTTGGGATGTTGACTCCCGTTTCCTGTAAAAACAAAAGGAATCAATTAGTCAAAGATATACAAAATTTTAAGTTCGAAGCGATTTCTTCTCATTTCCTCCGGATGTTGACTCTCGTTTCCTGTAAAAACAAAAGGGATCAATTAATTCAAAGATGTTCAAAATTTCCGATCACATTCCAAATTTCAAATCCCGGCGACTTCCTCCTGTCTCCTTCGGATGTTGATTCTTGTTCCTCTGCAAGGTTCTTCGTGATTCCCAGTTTACTGCAAAATACAAACGTATGCAAATGCATGTATGCAGATATCATGCGAATGCAAAATTCTATGTGACTCGAGATCTGCTCATTAATCGCTCGAAGCTCAATTTATTTCAAGGAAAATATCTCTTCACGGCATCCGAATTCCTTGGACTTGCCAACTCTTCTCCATCCATGTTTACAAGTATAAGAGCTCCCCGGGATAAGACTTTCTGAATCACGTAGGGGCCTTCATAATTTGGCGTAAATTTGCCTCCTGGGTGTTGTGCATTTGGGAGCATTTTCTTCACAACTAGCATCCCTGTTTCAAAATTTCTGGGCTTGACCTTCTTGTTAAAAGCTCGGCCACTTTCTTCGGTAGCTCGACCATGACGAGATGGCCCTTAATCGTTTTTCATCAATCAAATTCAATTGTTCACGTTCTCCGTCGGTTCTACTCCTCTTACGTGAGCTCAACTTGAGACAGGATCCTTAAAGAGGGGATTTCCACTTCTACCGGTAGGATTGCTTCCATACCGTATACCAAAGAGTAGGGAGTTGCCCCGGTCGAAGTACGAATCGAAGTTCGGTAGGCCATGAGAGCATATGGCAATCTCTCATGCCAATCTCGATATTTCTCGGCAGTTTTGGCCAATATCTTCTTGATGTTCTTGTTTGCCGCTTCCACGACTCCATTCATTTGTGGGCGGTAAGGTGAAGAATTTAGGTGTCGTACCTTAAATTGTTCCAACAATTGATCGACTACCTTGTTGTTCAAATTTGAGCCATTGTGCGTAATGATGGCTCTTGGCACTCCATATCTTGAGATGATATCTCGCTTGATGAACTTGGCCACACTATTCGCAGTGACATTGGCATATGAGCTAGCTTCAATCCATTTGGTGAAATAATCAATAGCAACCAGAATGAAACGATGTGCGTTGGAGGCCTTTGGGTTGATAGGGCCGATCATATCAATTCCCCACATGCAGAACGGCCGGGGCTCGACATTTGATGTAGCTCAGTTGGTGGCGCATTTATCCTGTCGCCGTATACCCGACATTGATGACGGGATCTAACATGCTGGTTGCAATCCGACTCGATAGTCATCCAGTAATATCCGAGTCTCATAATCTTCTTGGCGAGGAGGTGACCATTCATATGCGGCCCGCACTCTCCTTCATGAATCTCTTTCATAATGAGATTTGCTTCTTTGGAATTCACGCACCTCGGCGGGATCGAGTCAAAGGATCTCTTGTATAGGATCCGTCCGCTGAGGAAAAATTTAGATGCCATCTTGCTTATGTACTTTTTATCTTACGGTTGACTATTTCTGCGGGAATTCGCCCTTCAGTAGGTAATTCTTGATGTCATGATACCACGGTTCCTCACCAGGTTCTTCTTCAATGACCATGCAGTATGCGGGTTGCTCAAGGATGTCAATCCTTAACGGTTCTATCTCAAGACCATTTTGCACTTGTAACATGGCTGATAATGTGGCCAAAGCTTCAGCAAAATGGTTACGAGTTCTCGGCAGATATTCAAAAGTGATCTCCTCAAAATGTTGGATCGGCTCCTCGAGGTACTTATGATAAGGAATAAGCTTGGGATCCTTTGTCTTCCACTCCCCTTGAGTTTGTAAAATGATTAGCATGGAATCTCCATATACCAGTAGCTTCTTCACCTTTAATGAGATGGCCAATTGTAATCCTAGTATGCGAGGCTTCATATTCGGAAATGTTGTTGGTGCGGGGGAATACCAACTTGGCTGAAACTGGATAATGTTGATCTTCGGGGGATATCAAAACGCCCCGATGCACGATCCAAGTGAGGTTCAACTGCGCCGTCGAAGTACATTGTCCATTTGTCTTCGGATATATTCGGGATTTGACCTCCCTTGTTTTGCTCTGAAACGTCCTTAGGAGGGTTCTCGGCTAGCATATCAGCAATCGCTCTTCCCTTGACAGATTTTTGGGGAGAGGTTTTGATATCGAACTTTGAAAGCGTATTTGCCATTTAGCCATCTTTCCCAACAACGTTGGTTTCTCCAAAAGGTATTTGATGGGGTCATTCTCGGTGACCAATTCTATATGATAATGCAGCGTATCTTGCCTCAATCCGTGGAGGACCCGGACCAATGCTACGCAAGTCCTTTCCCTTCTTTGGATACTTGACTTGGGATGTTGTAAACTTTTTGCTCAAATAATATATGGCCCGCTCTTTACGATCCTTGGGGTTAGTTTGGGCAAGTAAAGCTCCCAGGGATTCATCATTAACTGTCGGATATAGAGTTAGAGGAATGTTAGGGATAGGAGGTACCAATCTTTGGAGGTTGTACCGGATATTCCTTGATCTTCTCAAATGCTTGTTGGCATTCCGCATCCCATTTCACCTTTGCACCTTTCTTTAGCAACTTGAAGAAGGGTTTCGCCGTTTCGATAGTTGGGATATGAATCTGGATATATAATTCAATCTTCCCGAGTAAACCCCTTACTTCTTTAATAACAGGAGTTCCTATTTCCCATATGGCTTTAATCTTGGAAGGGTCAATTTCAATACCACGGCTGCTCACCACAAATCCTAGCGGCTTTCCGGATCTTGCGCCAAATACGCATTTCGCGAGGATTCAACTTGAGCTTATACTTTCTCAATCGATCAAATAACTTCTTCAGCACTTTAACATGGTCTTCTCCAGGCTTGGACTTGGCAATCATATCATCCACATAGACCTCGATCTCCTTATGTATCATATCATGAAAAAGGGTCACCATAGCCCTACGATATGTTGCACCTGCATTTTTCAACCCAAATGGCATCACCTTGTAACAAAAAGTTCCCCATTGTGTAGTGAATGAGGTCTTGATCTTATCTTCTTCCTTCGACATGATCGATTATATCCACGAGAATCCATCCATAAAGGAGAACAATTCAAAACCCGCAGATGCGTCGACGAGCACATCAATGTGCGGTAGGGGAAAATCATCCTTGGGACTAGCTTTGTTCAAGTCCCGATAATCCACGCATATTCTAATTCTCCCATCCTTCTTCTTAAGCTGGTACGATATTGGCGACCCAATCAGCATATGGGACAGCCTCGATAAATCCAACTTTAAGGAGCTTCATCACCTCTTCCTTGATTTTATCCGCCGAGTTCGGGATTCATTCTTACGGGTGATTGATTTACTTGGTGTGCAAGAAGGATCTGTGGGCAAAGCATGCTCCACAATCTCACGATCTAGACCCGGCATGTCAGCATACGACCGAGGCGAAGATATCTTGATATTCTTTGAGTAACACCGTCATTCTTAAAATATCTGCTGCGAGACGGGTGTCCTCCTATTTTCACTTCCTTGACGCAATCGAGAATCTCCCAAATTAATAGTGATAGGTTCTTCGGAAATAGGAGGCTTAGATTCTTCGAAACAATCCCATTCTTTCTTGATATCGCTCACATCAACCTCGTCTATATCAACTTCGCATGCATAGTCATCGAGCTGATCCGAGTCACATATTAACTTTGTTATGTATGGGTGGGATGACATGCCCGAAATGCACCATGAAAGGTTAGTATTTAAAGATGATAAAATTGAAGGATGCATGATTTTTATCATGAAAACATTTTTCAAATTCCAATTTTTTTAGACAAAGAAAGGAGAACTAGTCCACGATCTTTCGGACATCCTGGTTCTCAAAAGCTATTTAAAATCCAAGATCATATGGCGGATCGGGCCTCAAGTTTCATGGTAGAATCAATTGTCATCATCGGACCAATCCGTTACTCCACATGTACGTAATCAAGTTTGTGATGATTTTCATTAATAGATGCAACTAAGAACAATACGATCTGCACTTCCTGGATCACAAAGCATGTGACCCAAAGGGTGCTAAAACATTCAAAAAGTTTTAAAGCAAGTGGAGTAATCAAAATGCATTAAAAGATAAAGTTCGAAAGAGCCTTTTACTCGGGGGTGGGGAAATCATCGTTCGGCCACTCAATTATCACGTTCACCCGATTATCCGAGGAACGGGTTGAATAAGTCCGGCTCTGCATTCTCGAAATGTCCTCATCTTCCAGCCATTTGCCTCCCTTAGAGAATACCTCGAATAAAGGGTTTAGGAGCATTTTTCCTCTAGCTTTCCATACATCGGTGCCTATGAAACGGCCACCTTGGCGTCCACGGCGTCCACGGTCTCCATAACAATTGTTTCGACCTCGGCCTCGACCGGTGTTATTTTTCGCTATTCCATTATAACCCGGGACCAACCTTGTGGTCATTTGAGTCCAAATTCAAAGGGTTACGGATTCCGCGACCATGTTTCCCTAATCCAGTACCCGGAATAAATCCATTCGAGAGTAGCACTTTTCCCGCCATAGTCGCGAGGTTTCAAAAGCTGCGGTATAGCCACCTTTGCATCCGGTGACACATGCATGACGGATACAATGTCAAAGGTGTGATAACTCAGCTCCTCCTCTTTTGAGGGTTCAATGTATGGGACCATCCCTTTTAAAGCGGCTCGATGCCCTGTCTCGCCATGGACGGTGATCAATTGACCCTTGACCACAAATTTTAACTTTTGATGCGAGAGAGGAAGGTACCGCTCCGGACACATGAATCCACGGTCTTCCCGGGAGCAAGGTGAAGGCGCTTGGAATATTCAATACTTGGAACGGTATAGAAAATGTTACCGGTCCAATGACAATGTCCAATTCGATCTCTCCTACAACATTCTTGGAGACTCCATCAAATGATCGGATGGTGGCCTTGGATGTCTTCACAAAATCTTCATTGATCCCCAAGCTTCTCAAAGTGCTTAGTGGACACAGGTTGAAAGCGGAACCATTATCAATCAAGACGTGAGGCACCTCTTTTCCGTGACACCTCACGGCTATGTAAAGGGCTTTGTTGTGGACCCGCCCTTCTTTCGGGAAGTCTTCGTCCGAGAAGGATATCTGGTCCTTCGGAAGGATAACACCCACAAAGTCTCCCAATTGCACTTCGTTAATTGTCTCTGGAACATGCACCTCATCCAGCACCTTCAAAAGGGCGTCTTTGTGCTTTTCAGAATTTTTGAAGAGATCCAGTAAGGAAATGCATGCGGGCATCTTCCGCAGTTGGTCAACGACATCATATTCTTTGGTCCTCACGACCGATTGCAACTTCTCAACCTCTTCCGCGGTTGGGATTCTCTTTTCGGAATCCACTTCTTTCGGGGATAACATCTTCCGGATCTCATTATGGCGTCAATCTCGCCCGTTCCATAATCCCAATGAACTGCCCTTGAGTTGTACTCTTCCACGGGCGGTAATTTAATCCTCACCGGTATGATCTTTTAGGTAGTGATTCGGATGTTGATGGTTTTTCCGAACTAGAAGCTTCTAACTCCCAGCTATCAACTTTGTTCAAATCAATCACAAAACGAATTGGGGCATCTACCATCCCAATCATTTCATCCTCATGAACGTCATCGGGGTTATGTTCGGACCTGGCCTTACCAGCGTGGCATTTTCTTCATCGAAATCCCTCTGCCTTTCTCTTCGACTCTCGGGATAATCCCTTCAATCCTCATGCCAATCTCCACCGGATGTTGGAACGATGAGTACGTGTATGCATACATGCGATCAAAGTATTCCGCCGGAAGTGACTTTAGTACAAACTCCAGCATTTCTCTCTCCGACGGTGGCGGTTGCACCATCACGGCGTGTTTCTTCCACCTTCTTGCAAAGAGCTCAAAACTCTCATCTTCACCTTTCCGGATGTTCAACAAATTAGCCTTAGTGAAATAACCCCTAATCCCAGCTTCAAAGTGACGTAAGAAGTGCTCCGATAAATCCTCCCGGCTCGGGACCCGGTCTAGGTCAATTAATGAAACCATGCTAATGCGGGGCTCGTTAAACTATGTCCGAAATTCCGGATCAATGTTTCATCATCTTCATGGTGGCCAATCATTTGGCGGAGATAATATGAGATATGCGCCGGAGGACACCCAGGCGCCATTATACTTCGTGCGGAAGGTCACTCTCGGGTTCGCACCTTGAGGCGGGACGTTTCTTGCTTGAGTAAGTGGCGTAATCAGCTCCTTCAACTCATTCATTTTCCTCGACACGTCATCTCCTTGCTCTTGCAGTAGAACGATCTTTCGATTACGTGTCTCCATGGTTCGCCGTATCTCCAGAATCTGCACGCTTTCTTCTATCGCCATAGTATTCCTTTTGGTCGTCAATTGCGATAAATCTGCTACCATAGTTGTTAAATGACGCATGTGCGTCTCCAGTTAGAAAGTCGCATATCGACCTCTCGATTCTCTCTGTTCATTCGAGGAGCCGCTTGGTCCTTAACTTCATCGATCGTTCCCACAAATTCATCGCTTGCGGGGTCATCCATTCCACCCCACCCATCGGGGACTACATCTCGAGTCAACAAAGAAACTTGGGGCGCCGAATATAGCACTTTAAAGTTGTACCCACCACTATCTTCCCCCGGGTTATCAACTATTTCGCCCCTCTCTAGGGCTTTCGCAAAAATCTTCTATCGCCTCGCGGGCCTTATCCAGACGGACTTCATATTCGTCTATCTCTTCAATTTCTTGACCATCTTTGATGCTCATCAAATATCCTGAGGGTATTTTCAAAAGAGCTCCCCTCGTAGGTTTCATTGCGAACTCCTCGGACAGCATGTCTACCGCCACGTAGGTCCCCTTGAAAGCGACATCTTCCATTCTTCCTATGACGCCCAAGCTAATCAATTTTTCCAAGCAAGCCTCTTTTTGCTCCCGGGAAATACTCTCTCCTTCCGGATATTGCGAGGCCAATGTCAAGATATCCCGCATTTTACTCATGTCCACTATGAATTCCAGAACCTCATCCTCTTCACCTCCAAAAATCGCGTTCACCTCGCGATGCTCGGGTAGCGGGTTCTGCTGCACATTCGGTTCGGCTTTATCAAACTCCAGAACTTTTCCATCGATCAATGCTTGCACCTTGAACTTCGGAGCGAGACAGGTTGTCCGCGTTATGCCCCCTTTCTCCCATATGGTATACACACGTCTGGGTCTCATCATACCCAGGAAATCTTGGCGGGTGAGCTCTAGGTGGCTCTTTTGCAACTAAGCGATTTTCCAATAGCATGGGTAACAATTTGGATAAGGGTCGGGGTAGTGGGGTAAAAACAACTGGGTTCTTTTTTCTGAATTCCGGTGGTTTGGAAGTAGTCCAGGAGGACGTTCCTTGGGTAGGAATTGAAGGCGAGAAATTTCGGGCTTTGGCGGGTTAGGGACAAAGGCTACTTCTCCGATTTGCTCCCTAATATCCCTTCTCAAAGGGTATTGGCGTTTGAAAGGCGCCTCGGGTATCTTCTTCTCTCTTAATGCCCATTCGTGGCGTTACGCCACCTTGATTAGGTGCGCAAATGTCTGACACCCGGAGGTGTTCGGTTTGTCGAAAAATTCAAATGGAAGGGCCTTGAGAAACAGATCTATTAGTTCTTCTTCCGGGACGGGTGGCTTTACCTGCGGCCCGGTGCTCTCCATCTACGGGCGTAGGCGCGAACGGCCTCGCTCTTTCCTTTTACGGTCCTTAAAAGGTCCTCTCTAGTTAGGGCGGTCAAAGTGTTAAATTTGTATTGCCGAAGGAACTCGTCTGCCGGTTTATCCCAATCGGCAAGCCTCTCTGGCTCCAATTCAATGAACCACGCCAGGGCTGCCCCAGATAGGCTTTCCTGGAAAGTGTTAACCGGTAGTGGAATGTTGTCGGAGAACTGCGACATTCGGCGCAAGTAATACTTCAAGTGCGCCTTGGGACACCCGGTCCCATTATATCTTCTTACAAAGTCTGGTTCCTTGTATTCGGCGGGAACCTCTATCTTTTCGAACGGTGCAACCTTGTCGAATCTCGAGAGCTCATAACCTTGACTCGCCAAACACTCTTCGATCTTAGCGAGCCTCTTAATTTCCTCTTCCATTTTGAGGACTTGCTTCTCCTTTTTCTCCAGGTCAATCACAATGGGAGGATCCTTAGGCGGTCTTTCCGGATTCGGAGTTGGATTGGCGGCGGGCGCCGGATTAGCGTTTGCTCCATCGGATGGCCCCGCAGGAGCTTGAGAATTAGGGTCAACGGGGTATCTCCCACGGCTTGCAATCATCATTGCCTTCATCTCCGCCACCATTGTGGCGATCACATTCATTTGATTCTCCGGATTACCCACACGAGGTGCGAGCTCTTCTTGTTCCATCCTCAACTTGCGCGTTTTGCTACGAGTCCTCGTATTTATCGCTCACCTGTTTTCGGGATATCAAATCAGTATGGGAAATATTAAAGGAGTAGAGACATTGATCCGTGGTAATTGACTTTTCTATATGTATGCATGAAATGCTCATAAAAGAAATAGTATGTATTTATTACAAACCAAATTGTTCAAAAGTATCTAAAAGATAACAAATATGTAAAATCTAGATGGGGGAATGGATCTATCCAAGTCGGGGACGCTTCCACTCTTCTTGCTCTTCGATCCATCGGAATCCCACAAGTATGGGTCTTCTCCTTCTTCGACATCCACTGCTCCGGATCCTCGGGAATGTATGGTTCTACTCCCGGTACATATGGTACAATGTACTCCGGCTCATACGACTCCACTTCTTCAATCCGAGGAGATACGCACTCGGGTACATATGGCTCTACCATTGATTGGCGATACTCCTTAAACTTCTTGATATACTCCTTGGAAGCTCTATGAATGTTCATCTCATTATCCAAATAATCCGGCCACTCAACTTGTTGCGGCGGGGAGTTCTTCAAAGCATGAAGGATAAGCTTGATCCGAGCCCGATACAACTCCTTTGTTTCCTTAGTGAGCTTTCCTCGTGTCATATCAAATGAGAAAATCCCGGGACAAACATCCGGTGGTATCTCTTGTAGAACTCCAAATTGCCTCACCACTCGAATGGGGTAATACGCCGCGGCGCGGTACATCCCAATAAGGGAATAGGGTTATCTTCAATACCCGAAATGCGAGCTTCTACGATCTTGGGCCAAGTCAAACGCCATCTAATATGCTCGGGTTTCAAATTGTCCAATAGCTCAACCCACTTTTTGAATGAGTATTTGGGTACAAGGGATTGACACTTAAGGAAGGATCTAAGGGGGTGAACGTGCTCATTGATCTCATAACACCCCACCCGGAGTTGGAAAGTCTTTATATGAGAGGTGAACCACAAGTGGAGTAATCCGCTAGACGCTTGGAAAACGGCCTTTTTTGAAGACTTGGAACGATTCGGGGAGAGAAAAGTCTCGGCTAAGATCATGTACGAATAATCCCAGCGACAACACGCTTGTCGGCTATATGGGTTATGGAGGGGTCAAAAGTAGTTCTAGAAGTCGGGAATAGAACGAATGCAAAGAAAGCCAAGATAAACACCTTTCCCGATTTATGACCGGTTTCGGTGGGTAGAGAGGAATAGTTATCGAAAAGGAACGAGAATGTGAATTTGTTGGAATTGGACTTGTAAACTTTTTCAATTTCGGAAGTTTTAAGGCGAAGGAAACTCGATAACGAGCGAGTAGAGTCCATGTCCAAAGGGGGTTGAGCTATACGTTCTTCAAATTTGGCCCCGATAATAGCGGTATACTCCTCAAGCGTAGGGGTCAATTCCAATCCTCGAAAGTTGAATGTCATTGTTCGCGCGTCCCATGCCTTGGCTAGTGCTTGAATGAGCGCCGGTTGGTATTCCACTTTGATCAAATCTACAAGTCGTCCCAAGCGTCCTTCCACATAGGCTTTGTTGACGATGTCGAGGCGATCCCACCATATAGCGAGTTCCTTGCGCGGTATTGGGATGATTTTGATGTCTCCATTCCCCATGATCTAAAAATGCAAAAAATGATGATCCTAAAGTCAATTACCACAGTTTAATATGCATATGTATGTAATGTGATGCAAATGCGCTAACCAAATTCCATGTCATCTTTTGGTAACATGAGGGTCAACTACTCCCACTTGACCCAAATAAGCCAAATAGGGTAATTATGGACCAAATCTCACCCAAAGATGGCATGTAATTTGATTAGGATCGTTTAAGCGTAATCGGGGTAAAAAGTCGTTCACAAATTGACAACTCATGAAATTTACAAGTCTAAAAAAGATAGAACATGATAATATCTAGAGATGTTCGGACAATAAATGTCGATGAAAGTACATAATAGACTCAAAATACAATAAAATCTAGAAAATGCCCCAAAGTCGTACTAATCTAGACAGTGGGAATGGTATCCTCATCCGATGAAATCTCTACTATCTCGGGAAGTTTGATATCTTCTTCATCATCGGAGGATATGGTGATGATTTCCTTCTTCTTAATCGGGGAGTGTTTTGGGGCCGTCTTGGTTGCACGTGGTTTTCTTGCCAACTTCATGTATAACTCCCGGATTCTTTCTTTCTCGCGCTCGAGTTCCAAATATCGTCCACATCGGGTATAATCGCAACTCTCGCTACGGATGCGGTTTCGTCCGTTGAGCTCTCGTCCGTGAACAAATCCAAAAATTCGGAATGAAGCGGGTACTCGGTCCTCGCGTCGAATGGTCCTCCGCTCCCATGTGAATACATCGGGTACAACAACACGACTTTGGGGCGCCATCTATCCTAAAAAGGAAAATTTGACTTTCAACCCCGATCACTTAAACGATCTTACAAATTGTGATGATATGTAATGAAAATGCATGATATGCAAAATTTAAATTTAAAAGTTCAAAATAAAAAGGGTAGAAAGCCTTACCAACCGATGTTACTCTCTTTTTGGTTTTGGTTTTAGGTATACCAACCATCCATTTCACATGCGCATGAGACGGGTGAGGTTTAACTCTAAAGAAATCAAAAGGCTCGGGTATGGACCTAAAAAGGCTCCCGCTATACAAATCGAGGGGCCGCCCACAAGCGCAATCAAACAACAAGTGGGTAGGACCATCAATCTTACATAGCGAGCGGGATCAAATATGGTCAACCCAAGTGCAATCAAACACAAGAGCTTCGCATACCGATCCCTATCTATGGCGACCTAAGAGGTGATTTCGCGGCTCGGGTTTAGGCGCTTGTGTGTGCGGTGTCGTGATCCTCGAAATATGCAAGACATGCACCACAATTTATATTCAAAACACCGCTTCAAAATTTGCATAAATAAACAAACAATCCAAAACTCCATATCTGCATCAAAAATGGTTAGCACAGACGCCACCCCTTATAACTCCCATCTGCATCAACATTTAACACTTTTTTGTTAGTGGACGTACCTCATCTTCAAGAGCATCCGTAGAAAACGAGGTTAGAAAACAATCAGCATTTTTATCGGCTTAAATCCTCTTAAAGACATCCCCAGTGGAGTCGCCGGTCTGTCGCGACCCTCCGGAAATTTCTTTCCGGGGTGGAATAGGGCTAACGAGCCGATCCCTCCTTTTATAGACATATATATGGGGGATCGCGAGTCTCTCCCAAGACCCATTACTCGAATCGCGATGTCGGGTAAAATTTATCAAATATCGAAATTGACCTTGTGTGGTCGGGTGGCATGTGCGAGGTGTACATGCAATTCGAAGTCGCCACCGATCGATTTATTGGAAGGTACGATCGGAAAACCTTACCAGAGCGGTCGGGAGAAACCGTTCGGTTCCGCGAAAAACCGGAGATTTTGGGTCCGGGGACTTGGTTACGCCAAGTTTCAAATTTGACGCCCTTTCGGTTACCGATGTTGATTGTTTTTCTAACCTAAGATTTCATGCGAGATACGATATCGGATGAGGTAGGTCCTAAAAAATCCGAGTATTCATGCGGATGGGAATTTTCTATCCTAATCAATCACAATCGGAGGAATTAATGCGCAATCAAAATCATTACAAGCAATCAAATCAATCAATCAAGGTTTGATATGTCTAAAATGGCCCTATCGGCCCACACAAAAATCAATTTTGGGTATCGGGGTGATTTGGTAAAAATTTGGGGCGGAAGGCCCGGAAGGGTAGAATGGTCATTTTTGGGAGTTCGGGACCCAAAAATCACAAAATTAGGGTCGGGCCAGTTGAATGTGGCCATTTCCCATTTTTTGTGATTTTATGGAATTTTTCTAATTTTTTCTATTTTTTGGAATTTTCATTTATTTTTCAAAAATATTGGAAATTTTCCGGATCGAAATTAATCAACCCTCGTAGTCTCAAAATTTTCGATCCAGACTTTATGAGTCCCGAATCGATCTACAAATTTTTAGAAATTTTTTATGAAAATTGGGAATTTTTATGAATTTTCTAAGTATTTTTACAATTTTTTTGGATTTTTGGAAATTTCTTTTTATTTTTATATTATTTTTTATTAATAGACCGGACCGGTCAATCCGGTCAACGACCGGGTCAACCCGGTCAGACCGCTCGCGGACCCACTCGTGAACCAACTGCACACTAAACGGTGCCGTATCTATTTTTCTATATTATTTTTTTGAATTTCTAATACCGATTTCTAATATTCGGAATAAAAGAAAATGGATGGACGTTGAGATCAAGCTGCAGATCCGATCTCGGCCATTAACTCGCGCCCTGGCAAAAACGACGACGTCTCGGCCCTCGCTTACAAAAACGACGTCGCACTTGACCTATTCAAACGGGCGGTCACGATCTAACTTCGATCTAATCTAAGCCGTTCATCTCTCCCTTAGTTAAAACGACGCCGGATCGATTAAATGCATGGACGGCCACGATCAATCCTAGACTTAATACGGACCGTCAAACCTATCTAAAGACAAAACGACGCCGCATATCCCACGAGCTAAACGACACCGTTTATGAATTTTTTAATAAACGAATATATATAAAACGATCCAACGGTGAGAATCAAATTCATCGATTAATCTCGGCCGTTGGATCGGATCTGAGTCCGCCCGCTCGCGCCAACGGCCGAGCCGGCTCGAATCCTAGCCCTGGCCCTATCACACGACGACACCTAGGCCGGTTGACCCGTTGACTATGCCACGTCGGTCGTCTTCTTCACGGCGACGACACGAACGGACGGCCGAGGTTTCCCGGCGAGATCCAACGGTGAAACCTCGGCCGATCGACCCCGAACCAACGCCAAAACACTCAACTCAACGTCCCAGTTAACATACTCGAAGATCAAGCAATTTCACCGAACCAATTGCGAGAATCAAAGCATATACGATCGCGGCATCACGAGATCTCAATCCAAGCAACACGAGATCATAACTATCGAATCAAAGCTTCAGGCACACTCAAGACGAGTTCGGGACACTTACCTCGAGTCCCGATTGGACTCGCGATGGCTAGGGAAGGTCGGCCGGTGTTCGGCCGGACCGAGTTGCAATGGAGGTTCGACTCGAGGTTTTCACGCAAAATCAATACACAAACAAGATGCGATCATGGTTAGTGGAGTTCAAAGAGTAAAACGCACACAACAATTTCAAGGAAAATGCTCGAGACCGTATGATGCCATCGTCGCACGTATCTGAAGCTCGAGAAGTGAACTCACCGATTTGGAGGATTTCTTGACAATCCCGGCTGGTGCGATTGACTCTCTCAAGCTTAGGCGAGCTTCTAAACTTGATCGCGCGCTTTGGTTTGCTCTGGATCAGCCGGACGAAGTACTTGCGAGACTTGCTCGAAGCTCCGGCGATGGAAGTCACTCGAGAGCTTCTCTCTCTATCTATCTCACTCTCTCTCTATTACGGTAGTCCGGCGAGCACAAAATGAGCCTCCTCCGCTTCGCGAATGTTCTTGGCCTTTTATACTTGGATTTTCGAAATTTGGCGCGTCTCGGGTGTGAGTTGGCGGGGACGTATTCACGTGCGAATCGCACGAATTTTGGTCACTCCGAGGTCGGACGGCGACGGGCACAAGAATGCACTCCGTTTGGCTCTCCGTTAGTCGCGAATCGAGCTCCAATTTGGCGCGGATTGTGAAATGTTGACTTTTTGGCCTCCGAGCCTTTGGTGGCTGCTCCGCCGTGCTCCGGCGACGATTGGTCACGGCGTTGGTGGAGATGGACACGTCTCAGGCTGAGGAGCAAAACCCCCACGATAATTGGACCAATTAGGATCGAATTGCCCTTCAATTTGTTGATCAAAATCCACCTTCAAATCTGCGAGAATGGGACAATCGCGCGAGGAAGAAGAAGTATCTTGTTCTAGACCGGTTCGACCGGTCCGACCGGTGGTCGGACCGGTCGAACCGGTTCAGACAGTTGCACTTTCAAAATTTTCAAAATTAAACGAAATTGGTTGGGAATTTTTGCAATTAAACCTCAAAATTGGACCTAGGACCCTGAATATCATCTAAAAAAGTGGTTTTGCCCAAAATTTCCCATCAATTTATACAAAACCCCCAAATTTTTCAAAATTCCCAATTTGGGGAAAAACTAAATTGAACGTCTAATTGATAAAATTGGACTATGAGACCCATGCCAATCGATTCAGAATGTGTCTAAACACTAGGGATGGTCCAATTGTGCAATGATAGTCCCTCAATTAAAAGTAATTTCAAAAATTGACCAATTGAGGGACTAAATTGAAAATATTTTGGGGATTTTGCCTAATTCGTGCAATTCGCGCAATTGTGGGTGCAATTGATCAAATTGAAGTTCAAAGGGACTGCGATTGAATGTCTAGACACAAAATGTGCAAAAATTGCAAATAAAAAGATTCAATTTGTATTTTTTATACAAATTCAACCCTAGGTATTGTGAAGAAACACCTAAAATTGAACTCAATTTTCAATTTTTGTTGAGGTCAATATGAAAAGGGAATTAAAATAGAGATATTGGACATTTTTATGTATTTTTGTGACCCCAAAAAATATTTTTTATGAATTTTCAAGTATTTTCCTATTTTCCTAAAATATTAAAAAATGCGAAAAATATGAAAAATTATTTTTTGTTCCAAATTGGTTCCTTAATCTTGGCCAAGGCTTCCAATGTTGATTTTATAATTTTTTTGATTTTTTGTGAATTTTTAATGAATTTTGGAAAATAAAACTAAAGGAAAACTGACTAAAAATTCGGGTGTCAACATGCATTTGCATACGTTTGTATTTTGTAGGTGGATTGGGAATCGTGAAGAGCTTTGCAGAGCAATTGATCAAAAGGGAAGTTATACGTTACTTTGGATCACGGATTTTGAATATCTCGAACCGATTTGTTTCCTTTTGTTTTTACGGGAAACAGGAGTCGACATCCGAAGGAGGTAGAAAGGAGTCGCTCCAGGATTTGAAAATTCTGAACATTTTGACTGATTTGTTTCCTTTTATTTTTACGGGAAACGGGAGTCGACATTCGAAGGAAGTAGAAAGGAGTCGCTCCGAGATTTGAAAATTCGAACATTTTGAGTGATTTGTTTCCTTTTATTTTTACGGGGAAACGGGAGTCGACATTCGAAGGAAGTAGAAAGGAGTCGCTCCGGGATTTGAAAATTTTAAACATTTTGACTGATTTGTTTCCTTTTTGTTTTTACGGGGAAACGGGAGTCGATATCCGAAGGAGGTAGAAAGGAGTCGCTCCGGGGATTTGAAAATTTTGAATATCTTTAACTGATTGTTTCCTTTTTTTTTTACAGGGGGGGAAGTCAATATTTGAAGAAGACAGGTTTGAGGTTCTCCTCCTTTACAAAGTATTTTCATACACCGTCGTGCTTGAAATTAAGAAAAATTTGGATTTGTAAAGCAACAGAGCTTTTTCAAAGAAACATTCCTTTCAAATTTCGGAAACGTCTTTTGAATACCCTCTCAATGAAGATTTTTGCGAATGATGAATTTTTGATGAAATACCACGAGTTTCTATAAAAGGGCTTGTTTTGAAGGTTTTTCAAAAGTCGATCCTTCGGATGAAAAGAGGCAAACTTTGTCCTTAAACACGTCCCCGATACACTTGAGTGATGAGTGAGAGTGATGGAGCGAAAGAGCTTAATTTTGGGACGTAGGGATCATTCGCGGTGATTACATGGATTGAAATGATGAAAGGCATTTCCATTTCAAAATTATCCATACACATTTATATCCCTTGATAACCAATCGAGCCAAAAGGGGGAATTTTATGAATATAACCTCGTCAAGAATCACCCCACACCGGGGCATGTTTGGAGGTTCATTGGATGATTCTTTGGAGAAAAGATCGAGATAAGACTTTATTGTGCTAACTTTGCATTAATCTTTTTGTGATAGCTTCGGGTGATTTACGCGAGACTTGGAACACCTCAAAGTGAAGAAAAGTACTTCATTTCTATATCCCCAAATACTTACCCTTTGAAGAGCCAATTTGAACCTTTGAATATTCGTTTCTAAACCCTTATTGGTGATCACCCTCCCCACACTGGGGCAAGCAAAGGAATTACCGGCAATAAGTCAAGATGCATAATTTGGAAGAATTTTTGATACTGGTCTCAAAAGAGCCGGTCAATGTAAAAATGATGAAGAATGAAAGGGCTAGAAAAAGCAAAGTGCCTGGTAAAAGCAAGGCCAAAGCCCATGAAAAGAGCATCCCGAAAAGGGGCGAATTCTGAAAAAAAATCAGCAAGATGAAAAGAGGAAAATCCTCAAAATCAATTGAAGAAAGAATGATCATGAATCAATTGCAAAAGCAAATGAATGCTGGAAGAATGTCAAGGTGATCACCAAAGTTCACCCCTCTTTATGAAAATATGGCCATTCTTAAAGAGCCCACCTTAAACCAAGATACAACCTGTCACCAAAACTTTTTCGATCTAAGAGGTGTTTCGGGTTGATGCAAGAAATCATACGGGAAGCTACCGCTAAAAGAGGTAAGTACAATCCTGTCTTATCATGTCTTCGGGGTTCTTGACTTGTAAACCCGAAGAAGCTATTGTCGATCAAGATTCATTTCTAAGCCTCAAAATGAATATCCTTTGATGAGCCTTTGACCGGCCCGAATTACGGTCCCTTTTAAAATGCCTTCTACGATTAGTCAGATTGTATGCATCTCGAATGATCCCGAAACCTCAAGGTTAGGTTTCCTGTGAGCAGATTTGAATTTTAAGAAAAGCCTTTCCAAAATGGTAAGAAGCCCTCTTGGATGAAGGAAAACCCTTTTGAAAAACTTTTAAGACAACCTTTTTTGTAGAACACTCGGGATGTGTCATTCAAAATCCATCCCCAGTGGAAATTTGAGCTTTTGATTGGATACATTTCCTTCGCAAATACACTTTGAAAATTTGTCTAAGAATTCTTAAGTTTCTTCCCAAGACTTAGAATTGTCATTCTAATGATGTTTGATTGAACGTTCTACGGGTTCCCTGGTGATCCCAAATCCTCGGAAAAGTTGCATTTTAAAATTTGATTAACTTGGATTTTTCGCAGTCTGCTTTGGAGTCCCAGGTCCTCGGATCCCCCACTATTTGAAAATTTGAAATAGGGTTTGAGCTCAGTAGGTACACTAGTCAACCTAGGTCCTCGGATGGCACCCTCTCGGACGGTTAGTAGCTGGAGAGACGAAAACCGATCTGCTTATTTGAAAATTTGAAATAGGGTTTGAGCTCTGTAGGTACACTAGTCAACCTAGGTCCTCGGATGGCACCCTCTCGGACGGTTAGTAGCTGGAGAGACGAAAACCGATCTGCTTATTTGAAAATTTGAAATAGGGTTTGAGCTTTGTAGGTACACTAGTCAACCTAGGTCCTCGGATGGCACCCTCTCGGACGGTTAGTATTTGGAGAGACGAAAACCGATCTGCTTATTTGAAAATTTGAAATAGGGTTTGAGCTCCGTAGGTACACTAGTCAACCTAGGTCCTCAGATGGCACCCTCTCGGACGGTTAGTAGCTGGAGAGACGAAAACCGATCTGCTTATTTGAAAATTTGAAATAGGGTTTGAGCTTTGTAGGTACACTAGTCAACCTAGGTCCTCGGATGGCACCCTCTCGGACGGTTAGTAGCTGGAGAGACGAAAACCGATCTCGCTTATTTGAAAATTTGAAATAGGGTTTGAGCTCCGTAGGTACACTAGTCAACCTAGGTCCTCGGATGGCACCCTCTCCGGACGATTAGTAGCTGGAGAGACGAAAACCGATCTGCCTTTTTGAAAATTTGAAATAGGGTTTGAGCTCCGTAGGTACACTAGTCAACCTAGGTCCTCGGATGGCACCCTCTCGGACGGTTAGTAGCTGGAGAGACGAAAGCCGATCTGCTTTTTAGATGGTGAGTCCCCGCATGGAGGATAGCCAATCTCTTTTAAATAGGTGAAACCCCTTTGTTACAAGGGTGAACCTCCCCCTCGAACGGTTAGTAGCTGGAGAGACGAAAGTCGATCCGCTTTTTAGATGGTGAGTCCCCGCATGGAGGATAGCCAATCTTTTTAAATAGGTGAAACCCCTTTGTTACAAGGGTGAACCTCCCCCTCAGACGGTTAGTAGCTGGAGAGACGAAAGCCGATCTGCTTTTTAGATGGTGAGTCCCCGCATGGAGGATAGCCAATCTTTTTAAATAGGTGAAACCCCTTTGTTACAAGGGTGAACCTCCCCCCTCAGACGGTTAGTAGCTGGAGAGACGAAAGCCGATCCGCTTTTTAGATGGTGAGTCCCCGCATGGAGGATAGCCAATCTCTTTTAAATAGGTGAAACCCCTTTGTTACAAGGGTGAACCTCCCCCTCGGACGGTTAGTAGGCTGGAGAGACGAAAGTCGATGCGCTTTTTAGATGGTGAGTCCCCGCATGGAGGATAGCCAATCTTTTTAAATAGGTGAAACCCCTTTGTTACAAGGGTGAACCTCCCCCTCGACGGTTAGTAGTTGGAGAGACGAAAGCCGATCCGCTTTTTAGATGGTGAGTCCCCGCATGGAGGATAGCCAATCTTTTTAAATAGGTGAAACCCCTTTGTTACAAGGGTGAACCTCCCCCCTCGGACGATTAGTAGCTGGAGAGACGAAAGCCGATCCGCTTTTTAGATGGTGAGTCCCCGCATGGAGGATAGCCAATCTCTTTTAAATAGGTGAAACCCCTTTGTTACAAGGGTGAACCTCCCCCTCGAACGGTTAGTAGCTGGAGAGACGAAAACCGATCTGCTTTTTAGATGGTGAGTCCCCGCATGGAGGATAGCCAATCTTTTTAAATAGGTGAAACCCCTTTGTTACAAGGGTGAACCTCCCCCTCGAACGGTTAGTAGGTTGGAGAGACGAAAGCCGATCCGCTTTTTAGATGGTGAGTCCCCGCATGGAGGATAGCCAATCTTTTTAAATAGGTGAAACCCCTTTGTTACAAGGGTGAACCTCCCCCTCGAACGGTTAGTAGCTGGAGAGACGAAAGCCGATCTGCTTTTTAGATGGTGAGTCCCCGCATTGAGGATAGCCAATCTCTTTTAAATAGGTGAAACCCCTTTGTTACAAGGGTGAACCTCCCCTTTCGAGACGGTGAGTAAATTTGGAGAGACGAAAGCCGATCTGTCCCTTTTTTTAAATGATGAATCCCTAGTGGATAGTCAAACCCATTTTAAATAGGTGAAACCCCTTTGTTACAAGGGTGAACCTTCCCCACAAATCTTCAAACCACCACTCGACATTATACGGATGTCGACCATTGCAGAATCGCGCCAAACCGTCCACGGGTAATTTCATACACTAAATTTTTCAACCTCGGATCAACAAATCTCAAACCATAGACAGGTGAGCTACGGGTAAGTCTCTCTCTTCTCATTTCTCTTTCACATAAGACGAGCATGAATTGAAATAATTCCTCACGGAGTCGAGCTTTAACAAAGAAAGGTAAAGCAATTGAATGTCAAAACTTATTTTCTTTAAATTTTTCCCCAGCGAGGTCGATTAAGGATCCAGGTGTCACCTTGTCTTTGAAAGCAACCTCTAACCGAGATTACTTTCAAAGAGGGGCAATTGTTGACACCTGAATTTTTAGTCGGTTTTCCTTTAGTTTTATTTTCCAAAATTTACCAAAAATTTACAAAAAATCAAAAAATTAAAAAATCAACATTGGAAGCCTTGGCCAAGCATAAGGAACCAATTTGGAACAAAAAGTAATTTTTCATATTTTTCACATTTTTTAATATTTTCGAAAAATAGGAAAAATCTTTGAAAAATCATAAAAATACTTTTAGAGGTCACAAAAATACACAAAAATATCCAATATTTTTCTTTTAATTCCATTTTCATATTGATCTCAAGAAAAATTGAAAATTAAGTTCAATTTTAGGTGTTTCTTCACTATGCCTAGAGTTGAATTTGCATAAAAAATACCAATTGAGTCTTTTTATTTGCAATTTTTGCACATTTTAGGTCTAGACATTCAATTGCAATCCCTTTGAACTTCAATTTGAACAATTGCACCCTAAATTGCGCGAATTGCACAGATTGCACAAAATCCCCAAAATGTTTGCAATTTAGCCCCTCAATTGGCCAATTTTGAAATTACTTTTAATTGAGGGACTATCATGGTAAAATTGGACCGTTCCCCTATGTTTTCATACATTTCAAATCAATTGGCATAGGTCTCGTAGTCCAATTTGGTCAAATTGACATCCAATTGAACATTTCCCTAATTTGGACAAATAGAAAATTTTGGGGTTTTTGTGCAAATTGACATGAACTTTTGGGCAAAATCACATTTTTATACAGAATTCAGGCCCCTAAGTTCAATTTTGAAGTTTAATTGCAAAAATTCCCGATCGATTTTGTTTAATTTTGAAAATTGCATGAAATTCACGTCCGAACCGGTTCGAACCGGTCTGACCTCCGGTCGGACCGGTCGACCCGGTCGGGAATAGTGTCATCTTCCTCACAGATTTGTGCATTTTGCAGGTTTGAACGTTGAGTTTCAATGACCAAATCGACGTCCAATTCGACACCAATTGAGCCAATAAATATGGGGGTTTGGTAGCTCGGGTCGGGCTCCGTCGCTCATTGCCGGTGGCACCGTCAATCGTCGCCGGAGGACGGCGGCATTGCCAATCAAAGCTCCGGCACACCGAAAGTCAACCTTTTAGAATTTGTGAGCGATTAGTGCTCGTTTGAGCTCAACCAAAGACCTGACGGACGTTGGACGGAATCCTAACGATTCCGTCACCGTCCGGTGGCCTTAAGTCACGTGACCACACGTGAATCACCTCGCCGACTCAAGCTCCCGCGCGCGCATTTTTTTCAAAGATTGGGTATAAATAGCCAAGAAGGTTCTCGATCCCCGGGGAGGCTCATTTTGCTCGCACAAGCCTAGCAGATTAGAGAGAGAGAGAGTTAGAGAGAGAGATGAGCTCTCGCGCGACGCCATCGCCGGAGCTTCAATCTTAGTTACGTAAGTCGGTTGTCCGGCCAATCCAGGCCATTCCAAGCTGTGAAACCGCCTCCGGAAGTTCGTCCGAAGCTTGAGGAAGCTATCGCCACCGGTATCGCCGCCTGAAACCGCCTAGATCGGTGAGTCGAACTCTAGACTTTGTCACTGCACGATCATGGCATACCGTTGTTGCGAGCATGATTTTTTCAATTAATATGGGCGTTTTTATCCTCATGCATCCCTAACCACAATCGCACTTCGTTTTTGCATCGATTTCCCTTGAATCACTCGAGTTGAACCTCCAACCTTGCTCGGTGCGGCCGAACACCGGCGCGGCTGTTTCAGCACCTGCGAGCTCGATCTGAGCTCGAGGTAAGTTCACTTACCTCCTCTTCCGGCTTCTGTGTGATATGATTTGATTGTTATGCTATATGCTGCGTGTTTGAAGTCCCGATTGCCGCGAGCGTGCTTGGTCGGTTTCTCACGATTTAGTAGATGAAATCCTCTAATTTTGAGATATATTGGTGCGTGAAGAGAGACGAGCGGATTTGAGTTGGTTTGGGACTATTCCGGCGAGATCTCACCGTTGGATCTCGCCGGAGAGTTTCTGGCCGTCCGTTCGGCGTCGTCGCGAGGAAGACGACGATGCCGACGTGGCACGGTCAACAAGTCAAAGAGTCTAGGTGTCATCCTGCCATTGGTCCAGGTCGGATCCGAGTCGGCTCGGCCGTTGGCGCGAGCGGGCTGACTCAGATCCGATCCGACGGTCCCGATAATTAGGTGAGTTTAATTCTGGGCCGTCGGATCTGGTTTTTGTATTTTAGAAATTAGATAATTAGATAGAAAATACGAAAAATTAAAAACTGTGTCGTTTAAGTTATAAAGTGCACGACGTCGTTTAGGACAGATAGTGAATGAACGGTTTAGATCGGATCTAGGGTTAATCGCAGCCGTTCGGCGTTATATTTGATTCGGCGTCGTTTTGAGCAGAGATAGGTCGACGGTTCAGATTAGATCTGGAACAAATCACAGCCGTTCATTTGTTTAAAAGATGCGACACCGTTTAGGGACGAGGGCCGAGTGCGTCGTCGTTTTAGACTTAAGAAGGGATGAGCGGCTCGGATTGGGCCTCAAGATCTAATCGTGGCCGTCCGCTTAGTTCGAGTGATGCGGCGTCGTTTTGAGAGTGACCGAGGCGACGTCGTTTTGTTTGCTGGTGTTCGGACGGCTGAGATTAATTCACAGATCGATCTCGGCCGTCCATTTCTTTTTACATATTTTCGAATATTAGGAATTAGGTTTTAGAAAATCAAAAAATATAGAAATAAATAGTATAAATAGGAACGGTGCCGTTTTATGTATCGCGAGTGAGTCCGAGGCGGTCGGACCGGGTTGACCCGGTCCGGTTTATTAATAATAAATAATAAAAAATAAAAAGAAATTTCAAAAATCCAAAAAAATTGTAAAAATACTTAGAAAATTCATAAAAATTCCCCGATTTTCATAAAAAATTTCTAAAAATTTCTAGATCGATTCGGGACTCATAAAGTCTGGATCGAAAATTTTTGAGACTTCGAGGGTCGATTAATTTCGATCCGGAAAATTTCCAATATTTTTGAAAAATAAATAAAAATTCCAAAAAATAGAAAAAATTAGAAAAATTCAAGAAAATCACAAAAAAATGAGAGATGGCCACATTCAACTGGCCAAATCGAAATTTTGTGATTTTCGGGTCCCAAACCCCAAAAATGACCATTCTACCCTTCCGGGCCTTCCGCCCCAAATTTTTACCAAATCACCCCGACACCCAATTTTTGATTTTTGTATGGGCCGATAGGGCCATTTTAGACATATCGAACCTTGTTTGATTGATTTGATCAATTGTATTGACTTTGATTGCGCACTAATTTTTCTGATTGTGATTGATTAGGATAGAAAATTCCCATCTGCGTGAAAACTTAGAACTGTTAGGGCCTACCTCACCCGATATTACATCTGCATGAAATCTTAGGTTAGAAAAACAATCGACATCGGTAACCGAAAGGGCGTCGAATATGAAATTTGGCGTAACCAAGTCCCCGGACCCAAAATCTCCGGTTTTCGCGGAACCGAACGGTTTCTCCCGACCGCTCGGTAAGGTTTTCCGATCGTACCTTCCAATAAATCGATCGGTGGCGACTCCAAAATTGCATGTACACACCGCACATGCCACCCGACCACACAAGGTCAATTTCGATATTTTATAAATTTTATCCGATATCGCGATTCGAGTAATGGGTCTTGGGAGAGACCCGCGATCCCCAAAAAAAAAAAGTAAATATATATAAATGGGGGATCGGCTCGTTAACCCTACTCGCCCCGCCGGGGACATGATCCGACGGAGAGGGTCGCGACAAGTCGGACCGGTCGAACCGGTCCGAAACAGTACTTCATCTTCCTCACGATTTCGTGCATTTTGCAGGTTTGGACAATGGATTTCAACGGCCAAATTGGAGGTCAATTCGTGCATAATATTTCCAATTTAGGTGGGGCTTTTGATCCTCGGACTAAGGCCCGTCGATTGCCGCCGGCGGCTTGGCCAATGGCCGCCGGAGGTGGTCACAATCACCGGTCAAAGCCCCGGGGTCACGAAAGTCAACATTCTAGAATTTGTGAGCAAATTGTGCTCGTTTAAGGCTCAACGGAGAATTGACGGCTTTGGACGGATTGTCAACCAACTCCGTCGCCGTCCGGTGACCTAAACTCACGTGATTGCACGTGAGGACCTCTCGGCCAGCTCACACTTGACGCGCCGTAATTCGAAAACCAAGTATAAAAGGCCAAGAGGATTCCGGAACCAGGGGGAGGCTCATTTGGCTCGCACACCAACGGAATAGAGATAGAGAGAGAGAGTTAGAGTGAGAGGCTCTCCGGGACGCCATTGTTGAAGCTTCGGACCGAAGCTTCGGAACTTCGTCCCAAGTGATTCGGGCTAAATCGGCGCGGCGGATCGTCACCGGAAGTCCACCCGAGCAAGGGAGAAGCGATCGCATAAGTTCGATTGGACAGAAACCTCATGAACCGGTAAGTCGACTTCAAAAGCTTCATTACGCACATCCATGGCATCACACTCACACTTGCACGATTATTGAAATTAGCGTGTGCGTTTTCATCCTTGAACCTCTCTGATCACGGTCGCGTTGTTATTTTGCATCGATTTCTCCCTAATTGCCCGAGTCGAACCTCCATCACGGCTCGGTGCGGCCGAATCTTGGCCGGACCTTTCTAGCCATCGTGAGTCCAATCGGGACTCGAGGTAAGTTTCCTCAACTCTTTTTTGAGCTTCTGTGTGATGGAATTAGGTTATCATGCTATGTGTTGCTTGATCGAGCTACGAGGTGCCGCGACTGTGTGTGGTTCGATTATCGTGATTTGGCCGGTAGAAACACCCGATTCTGAGTTATGTTGATCTAGAGCATTAGGCGAGTCGATTAGGCTTGGTTAGAGGTTAATCGGCCGAGGTTTCACCGTTGGATCTCGCCGGGAAGCCTCGGCCGTTCGTTGCGTCGTCTGGCGAGAGGTTGAAGATGACCGACGTGGCATCCAACATGGTCGGCGGGCTGATGTGGCATCCTATGTTTGGTCCAACTCACGTCCGAGTCGGCTCGGCTGTTGGCGCGAGTGAGCTGACTCGGACTCGATCCGACGGCCAAGATATTTAGGTGAGTTTAATTCTGGACCGTCGGATCTGGCTTTTGTATTTTAGAAATTAGATAATTAGATAGAAAATACAGAAAATGCAAAAACGGTGGCGTTTCATAAGGGCGATGCGTCGTCGTTTAGAGCGGATAGGGAACGGACGGCTCGGATCAAGTCGGAGATTAATCGTGGCCGTCCCGAGTCTTAATCAAAGTGTCGTTGTTTTATAGCTAGATGAAGCGACGGCTAGGATTAGTTCAAGGATCAATCGTGGCCGTTTGTCAATTGTTCAATACGCTGTCGTTTTAATCTAAGCGAGTCGACATTTGAAATGGAGTCTAGAGACTTAATCTTGGCCGTCCGTCTAAAGTTGAGATGCGGCGTCGTTTTATGGGCGAGAGAATATGCGGCGTCGTTTTGCTTTGAGACGCTCGGACGGTCGAGATTAATCTTCGAAGTCGATCTCGACTGTTCGTTATTTTCTTTTATATTTTATAGATATTAGAAATTAGTTTAGAAAAATTGAAAATAAATAGATATGTACATATACGGTACCGTATAGGGTTTTGGTCGGGTCTGTGGGCGGTCGGACCGGGTTGAACCGGTCCGGTTTTTAATAAAAAATAATAAAAAATAAAAAGAAATTTCCAAAAATTCCAAAAAAATTGCAAAAATACTTAAAAAATTCACAAAAATTCCCAGATTTTCACAAAAAATTTCTAAAAATTCCTAGATCGATTCGGGACTCATAAAGTCTGGATCGAAAATTTTGAGACTTTGAGGGTCGAGCTATGTCGATCCGGAAAATTCCCAATATTTTTAAAAAATAAATAAAAATTCCAAAAAAATAGAAAAATTTAGAAAAATTCAAGAAAATCACAAAAAATGGGAAATGGCTACATTCAACTGGCCAAATCAAAATTTTGTGATTTTCGGGTCCCGAACCCCAAAAATGACAATTCTACCCTTCCGGGCCTTACGCCCCAAATTTTCACCAAATTACCCCGAAACCCGAATTTGATTTTTGTGTGGGCCGATAGGGCCATTTTAGATTTGTCAAACCTTGATTGATTGATTTGTTTTCTTGTAATGATTTTGATTGCGTATTAAATTCTTTAATTGTGATTGATTAGGATAGAAAATTCCCATCCGCATGTACACCTAGAACTGTTAGAACCTACCATACTCGATATTGCATCTGCATGAATTCTTAGGTTAGAAAAACACTCAACATCGGTAACCGAAAGGGCGTCAATTTGAAATTTGGCGTAACCAAGTCCCCGGACCCAATAATCTACGGTTTTCGCGGAACCGAACGGTTTCTCCCGACCGTTCGGTAAGGTTTTCCGATCGTACCTTCCAATAAATCGATCGGTGGCGACTCCAAAATTGCATGTACACCTCGCACATGCCACCCGACCACACAAGGTCAATTTCGATATTTGATAAATTTTACCCGACATCGCGATTCGAGTAATGGGTCTTGGGAGAGACCCGCGATCCCATACATATAAAATATAAAAAGAGGGATCGGCTCGTTAACCCTATTCGCCCCGCCGGGATTTTAAGGAAACGACCGACGGGAGGGTCGCGACAGTCTGGCGACTCCACCGGGGAAAAACATAAGAGGACTTGAGCCGATAATAATGTTGATTGTTTTCTAACCTAGTTTCCTCTGAGATGCTCTTGAAGATGAGGTATGTCCACTAACAAAAAGTGTTAAATGTTGAAGCAGATGGGAGTTATAAGGGGTGATGTCTATGCTAACCATTTTTTATGCAGATATGGAGTTTCGGGTTGTTTGTTTATTTATGTAAATATTGAAGCGGTGTTTTGAATATAAATTGTTGTGCGTGTCTTGCATATTTCGAGGATCACGACACTGCACACATAAGCGCTTAAACCCGAGCCGCGAAATCACCTTTATAGGTCGCCATAGATAGGGATCGGTGTGCGAAGCTCTTGTGTTTGATTGCACTTGGGTTGACCATATTTGATCTCGCTCGCTATGCAAGATTGATGGTCCTACCCACTTGTTGTTTGATTGCGCTTGTGGGCGGCCCATCGATTTGTATAGCGGGAGCCTTTTTAGGTCCATACTCGAGCCTTTTTGATTTCTTTAGAGTTAAACCTCACTTGTCTCATGCGCATGTGAAATGGACGGTTGGTATACCTAAAACCAAAAACCCAAAAAAAAAGAGTAACATCGGTTGGTAAGGCTTTCTACCCTTTTTATTTTGAACTTGTAAATTTAAATTTTGCATATCATGCATTTTCACGACATATCATCACAATTTGTAAGATCGTTTAAGTGATTGGGGTTGAAGGTCAAATTTTCCTTTTTTTTAGATAGATGGCGCCCCGAGGTCGTGTTGATATACCCGACGTATTCACATGGGAGCGGAGGACCATTCGACGCGAGGACCGAGTACCCGCTACATTCCGAGTTTTCGGATTTGTTCACGGACGAGAGCTCAATGGACGGAACCGCATCCGTAGCGAGAGTTGCGATTATACTCGATGTGGACGATATTTGGAGCTCGAGCGCGAGAAAGAAAGAATTTGGGAGTTGTATATGAAATTGGCAAAGAAGCCTCGTGCGACCAAGACGGCCCCAAAACACTCCCCGATCAAGAAGAAGGAAGTTATCACCATATCCTCCGATGATGAAGAAGATGTCAAGCTTCCCGAGATAGTGGAGATTTCATCCGATGAGGATACCATTTCGATTGTCTAGATTAGTACGACTTTGGGGCATTTTCTTGGTTTCATTATATTTTGAGTCTATTATGTGCTTTCATCGACATTTAATGTCCGAACATCTTTAGATATTATCATGTTCTATCTCTCTCGACTTTATTACGCTAGATTTGTAAATTCCATGAGTTGTCGGTTTGTGAGCGACTTTCTACCCCTATTACGCTTAAACGATCCTAATCAAATTACATGCCATCTTTGGGTGAAATTAGGTCCATAACTACCCTATTTGGCTTATTTGGGACAAGTGGGAGTAGTTGACCCTCATGTTACCAAAAAATGACATGGAATTTGGTTAGCACATTTGCATCACATTTCATGCATATGCATATTAAAACCGTGGTAATTGACTTTTAGGATCATCATTTTTTGCATTTTTAGATCATGGGGAATGGAGACATCAAAGTCATCCCAATACCGCGCAAGGAACTCGCTATATGGTGGGATCGCCTCGACATCGTCAACGGGGCCTACGTGGAAGGACGTTTGGGACGACTTGTAGAGTTAATCAAAGTGGAATACCAACCGGCTCTCATTCAAGCATTAGCCAAGGCATGGGACGCACGCACAATGACATTCAACTTCCGAGGATTAGAGCTGACCCCTACGCTTGAGGAGTATACCGCTATTATTGGGGCCAAATTTGAAGAACGTGTAGCTCAACCCCCTTTGGACATGGACTCCACTCGTTCGTTATCGAGTTTTCTCCGTCTTAAAACTTCCGAGATTGAAAAAGTTTACAAGTCCAATTCCAACAAGTTCACCTTCTCATTCCTTTTCGACAATTATTCCTCTTTACCCATGTCGCGACCCTCTCCGTCGGTCCGGATCGTTTAGGTTCCGGCGGGGGCGAGTAGGGTTAACGAGCCGATCCCCCCTTTTATATATATTATATTTTATGGGATCGCGGGTCTCTCCCAAGACCCATTACTCGAATCGCGATGTCGGGTAAAATTTTTCAAATATCGAAATTGACCTTGTGTGGTCGGGTGGCATGTGCGAGGTGTACATGCAATTTTGGAGTCGCCACCGATCGATTTATTGGAAGGTACGATCGGAAAACCTTACCGAGCGGTCGGGAGAAACCGTTCGGTTCCGCGAAAACCAGAGATTTTGGGTCCGGGGACTTGGTTACGCCAAATTTCATATTTGACGCCCTTTCGGTTACCGATGCTGATTGTTTTTCTAACCTAAGAATTCATACAGATGTAATATCGGGTGAGGTAGGCCCTAACAATTCTAAGTTTTCATGCATATGGGAATTTTCTATCCTAATCAATCACAATCGGAAAAATTAATGCGCAATCAAAATCATTACAAACAAACAAATCAATCAATCAAGGTTCGATATGTCTAAAATGGCCCTATCGGCCCATACAAAAAATCAATTTTGGGTGTCGGGGTGATTTGGTAAAAATTTGGGGCGGAAGGCCCGGAAGGGTAGAGTGGTCATTTTTGGGGTTTGGGACTCGAAAATCACAAAATTTCGATTTGGCCAGTTGAATGTGGCCATTTCTCATTTTTTGTGATTTTCTTGAATTTTTCTAATTTTTTCTATTTTTTTGGAATTTTTATTTATTTTTCAAAAATATTGGGAATTTTCCGGATCGAAATTAATCGACCCTCGAAGTCTCAAAAATTTTCGATCCAGACTTTATGAGTCCCGAATCGATCTAGAAATTTTTAGAAATTTTTTTATGAAAATCGGGAATTTTTATGAATTTTCTAAGTATTTTTACAATTTTTTGGATTTTTGAAAATTTCTTTTTATTTTTTTTTATTTTTTATTAACAAACCGGACCGGGTCAAACCGGTCAAAGATCGGTCAACCCGGTCCGACCGCCTACTGACCCGATCAATACCCTATACGGTGCCGTATATGTTTTTTTTTTGATTTATTTTCTATTATCTAAACTATTTTCTAATATTCTAAATATACTAAAATAAAATTGACGGTGAGATCAACTCCCGAATCAATCTCAGCCGTCGACTCCTTCTCTCCAGACAAAACGGCGACGTTTCGCCCTAATACTCGAAACGACGCCGCATCTATCAAACTTTGAACGGCCACGATCTAAAGTCTAGTTCAATCGAGTCGTTCACCTTTCCTCGACTAAAACGACACCGTATCAATTAACAGCGTGGACGGTCGGGATCTAACCTAGATTCGATCTCGTCCGTTCGTTCTTCCTAGACTAAAACGACGTAGCTTCAGTTAAGAGCACGGACGGCCACGATTTAAACTCGACTCCATCTCGGCCGTTCATTCCTCTTCTTCCGCTCAAAACGACGACGCATTATACGTGTAAAACGACGCCGTTTCTCTATTTAATTTTCTGCCTAATATAAACTAATTATCTAATATCTAAAAAAAAAAAAACAAAGAGCGATCCAACGGCTGAGAATCAAACCTACCTAATTATCTCGGCCGTTGGATCGAGCCCGATCGGCTCGCTCGCGCCAACGGCCGAGCCGACCGGACTCCACTGGACCAACCCTACCACGACACCTAAGCACGCCGACCAACTTTGACCGCCACGTCATCGTCTTCAACCTCACGTCCGACGATGCAATGAACGGCCGGAATGATTCCGGCGAGATCTAACGGCGAGATCTCGCCGGAATGATCCCAAACCAGAACGGATCGACTCGTGCAACACTCCGGATCAACATATCCAAAAACTAGACAATTCCATCCAAGTAAATCACGAGAATCATGCTAATCGCGAGTCGCGACACCTCAAACTTCAATCGAGCAAAGTAGATCATAACAATGCAATCCAAGCTTCAGGCACATATAAATCGAGTTCAAGACACTTACCTCGGGCTCCGATCGAGCCCGGAGTCGTCGGATTTGTCTGGCCGAAGTCCGGCCGGACCGCGATGAATAGGAGGTCCGACTCGAGGTTTTTGAGAGGAATCGATGCAAAACGAAGGTGCGATGGTGGTTAGGGATGCGCAAGGATGAAAAGGCACAAATCAATTGCACAAATGAAGTTCAGGAAATCGAGATGCCATAGGTGCACAACAAGGAAATCGAGAGCCGAACTTACCGGTTTAAGGGATCTCAGGCCAATAGGACGAGTGCGATAGCTTCCTAGAGTTGCTGCGAAGCTTCGATGATGGATTGCAAGCTTCGATTTGCTCTGAATCAAGCGGACGAGCGATGAGCGATGCGAGCTCGAGCTTTCTTCAATGGCGGCCACCGAGAGCTCTCTCTCTCTCTCTCTAACTCTCTCTCTCTATTCTGTTTTCTCCGGTGAACGAATGAGCCTCCTCCCTTTTGATCTGGAACCTTCTCGTCTTTTATACTCGATTTTTCAAAAACGCGCGCGCGGGTAAAGCTTGGCCGAGACCTTCTCACGTGCCATCACGCGGTTCCTGGTCACCGGACGGTGACGGAATCGATCATGATTCCGTCAACGTCCGTTAGACCCTTAATCGAACTCAAACGTGCAAAAATTGATCCTGGATTTGAAGATGTTGACTTTTTGCTCCGCCGTGCCTTTGACCGGCGATTCCGCCGTGTTCCGGCGATGGCTGGCCGTGGAGTTGGTGGCGATCGACGCCTATTGATCCGCACAATAAAACCCCCACCATAATTGAATCAATTGGTATCGAATTGGCCCTCAATTTTGCCATTGAAATTCATCGTTCAAAACCGCAAATCGCACGAGTCGTCGGAGGAAGACGACATCGTTTGGACCGGTTCGACCGGTCCGACCGTGGTCAGACCGGTCTGAACCGGTTCAGACAGTGAAATTCATGCAATTTTCAAAATTAAACAAAATTGGCCGGGAATTTTTGCAATTAAACCTCAAAATTGCACTTAGGGGCCTGGATATTATCTAGAAATGCAATTTTGCCCAAAAGTTCTTATCAATTTGCACAAAAACCCCAAATTTTCCAAT
The DNA here is from genome assembly GCF_020921035.1 of Rhodamnia argentea. Classification (NCBI taxonomy): domain Eukaryota; kingdom Viridiplantae; phylum Streptophyta; class Magnoliopsida; order Myrtales; family Myrtaceae; genus Rhodamnia; species Rhodamnia argentea. Next base: position 53,027 of record NW_025955874.1, read on the forward strand.
TTGCCCAAATTGGGGAAAAGTTCAATTGAGTGTCAATTCGACCAAATTGGACCATGAGACCCATTCCAATCAATTCTAAATGTATGAAAACATAGGGTGACAGTCCAATTTTACCATGATAGTCCCTCAATTAAAAGTAATTTCAAAAATTGGCAAGTTGAGGGACTAAATTGCAAAATTTTTAAGAATTCTTGTGCAATTTGTGTAATTCGCGCAATTAAGGGTGCAATCGATCAAATTCAAGTTCAATGGGACCACAATTGAATGTCTAGACTCCAAATGTGCAAAAATTGCAAATAAAGAGATTCAATTGGTATTTTTTGTGCAAATTCAACTCTAGGTATTGTGAAGGAACACCTAAAATTGAACTCAATTTTCAATTTTTCTTGAGGTCAATATGAAAAGGGAATTAAAAGAAAAATATTGGACATTTTTGTGTATTTTTGTGACCTCGAAAAGCATTTTTTATGAATTTTTCAAGTATTTTTCTTATTTTTCGAAAATATAAAAAATGCGAAAAATATGAAAAATTATTTTTTGTTCCAAATTGGTTCCTTATGCTTGGCCAAGGCTTCCAAAGTTGATTTTTCAATTTTTATTTTTTTTGTGAATTTTTAATGAATTTTGGAAAATAAAACTAAAGAAAACTGACTAAAAATTCGGGTGTCAACATTTGCCCCTCTTTGAAAGTAATCTCGGTTAGAGGTTGCTTTCAAAGACAAGGTGACACCTGGATCCTTAATCGACTCTGCTGGGAAAAAATCTAAAGAAAAATAAGTCTTGACATCAAATTGCTTTACCTTTGCGGTTTATGCTCTAACTCCGTGGGGAATTATTTCAATTCATGCTCGTCTTATGTGAAAGAGAAATGAGAAGAGAGAGACTTACCTGTAGCTCACCTGTCTATGGTTTGAGATTTGTCGATCCGAGGTTGAAAAATTCGGTGTATGAAATTACCTGTGGACGGTTTGGCGCGATTTTGCAATGGTCGGCGTCGGTATGATGTCGAGTGGTGGTTTGAAGATTTGTGGGGAAGGTTCACCCTTTTAACAAAGGGGTTTCACCTATTTAAAATGGGTTTGACTATCCACTAGGGATTCATCATTTAAAAAAAGGGGGCAGATCGGCTTTCGTCTCTCCGGCTACTCACCGTCTGAAAGGGAGGTTCACCCTTGTAACAAAGGGGTTTCACCTATTTAAAAGAGATTGGCTATCCTCCATGCGGGGACTCACCATCTAAAAAGCAGATCGGCTTTCGTCTCTCCGGCTACTAACCGTCTGAGGGGGGAGGTTCACCCTTGTAACAAAGGGGTTTCACCTATTTAAAAGAGATTGGCTATCCTCCATGCGGGGACTCACCATCTAAAAAGCGGATCGGTTTTCGTCTCTCCGGCTACTAACCGTCTGAGGGGGAGGTTCACCCTTGTAACAAAGGGGTTTCACCTATTTAAAAGCGATTGGCTATCCTCCATGCGGGGACTCACCATCGAAAAAGCAGATCGGCTTTCGTCTCTCCAGCTACTAACCGTCTGAGGGGGAGGTTCACCCTTGTAACAAAGGGGTTTCACCTATTTAAAAGCGATTGGCTATCCTCCATGCGGGGACTCACCATCGAAAAAGCGGATCGGCTTTCGTCTCTCCAGCTACTAACCGTCGAGGGGAGGTTCACCCTTGTAACAAAGGGGTTTCACCTATTTAAAAGCGATTGGCTATCCTCCATGCGGGGACTCACCATCGAAAAAGCGAGATCGGCTTTCGTCTCTCCAACTACTAACCGTCGAGGGGGAGGTTCACCCTTGTAACAAAGGGGTTTCACCTATTTAAAAGCGATTGGCTATCCTCCATGCGGGGACTCACCATCGAAAAAGCGGATCGGCTTTCGTCTCTCCAGCTACTAACCGTCTGAGGGGGAGGTTCACCCTTGTAACAAAGGGGTTTCACCTATTTAAAAGCGATTGGCTATCCTCCATGTGGGGACTCACCATCGAAAAAGCAGATCGGCTTTCGTCTCTCCAAGCTACTAACCGTCGAGGGGGAGGTTCACCCTTGTAACAAAGGGGTTTCACCTATTTAAAAGAGATTGGCTATCCTCCATGCGGGGACTCACCATCTAAAAAGCGAGATCGGTTTTCGTCTCTCCAGCTACTAACCGTCGAGGGGGAGGTTCACCCTTGTAACAAAGGGGTTTCACCTATTTAAAAGCGATTGGCTATCCTCCATGCGGGGACTCACCATCGAAAAAGCGGATCGGCTTTCGTCTCTCCAGCTACTAACCGTCTGAGGGGGAGGTTCACCCTTGTAACAAAGGGGTTTCACCTATTTAAAAGAGATTGGCTATCCTCCATGCGGGGACTCACCATCTAAAAAGTAGATCGGTTTTCGTCTCTCCGGCTACTAACCGTACGAGGGGGAGGTTCACCCTTGTAACAAAGGGGTTTCACCTATTTAAAAGCGATTGGCTATCCTCCATGCGGGGACTCACCATCGAAAAAGCAGATCGGCTTTCGTCTCTCCAGCTACTAACCGTCCGAGAGGGTGCCATCTGAGGACCTAGGTTGACTAGTGTACCTACAGAGCTCAAACCCTATTTCAAATTTTCAAATAAGCAGATCGGTTTTCGTCTCTCCAGCTACTAACCGTCCGAGAGGGTGCCATCCGAGGACCTAGGTTGACTAGTGTACCTACAGAGCTCAAACCCTATTTCAAATTTTCAAAGTTGAGAATCTGAGGACCTGGGGATGCCAAAAGACCTGCAGAGAATCCAAGTTAATCAAATTTTAAAATGCAACTTTTCTGAGAATTTGGGATCACCGGGGAACCTGCAGAAAGTTGAGTCAAATATCATTAGAATGACAATTTTAAATTATGGGGAGAAACTTAAGAATTCCGGACAAGTTTTCAAAGTGTATTTGCGAAAGAAATGTATCCAATCACAATTTCAAATTTTTCGAGGATGGATTGAATGACACATCCCGAGTGTTCTACAAAAAGGTTGTCTTAAAATTTTTCCAAAAGGGTTTTCCTTCATCCAAGAGGGCTTCTCACCATTTTGGAAAGGCTTTTCTTAAAATTCGAATCGCTCCACGTAAAACCTAACCTTGAGGTTTCGGGATCATTCGAGATGCATACAATCCGACTAATCGGAGAAGGCATTTTAAAAGGGACCGTAATTCGGGCCGGGTCAAAGGCTTATCAATGGATATTCATTTTGAGGTTTAGAAATGAATTTTGATCGAAATAGTTTCTTCGGGTCTACAAGTCAAGAACCCGAAGCACGATAAGACAGGATTGTACTTACCTCTTTAAGCGGTAGCTTCCTGTGTGATCTCTCGCATCAACTCGAAACACCTCTTAGATCGGAAAAGTCTTGGTAACAGGTTGTATCTTGGCTTAAGGTGGGCTCTTTAAGAATGGCCATATTTTCAAAAGAGGGGTGAACTTTGGTGATCACCTTAACATTCTTCCAGCATGCATTTGCTTTTTGCAATAGATTCATAATCGTTCTTTCTTCAATGATTTTGAGGATTTTCCTCTTTTCATCTTGATGATTTTTTTCAGAATTTGCCCCTTTTCGGGATGCTCTTTTCATGGGCTTTGGCCTTGCTTTTACCAGGCACTTTGCTTTTTCTAGCCCCTTCATTCTTCATCATTTTTGCTTCGATTGGCTCCTTTGAGACCAGTATCAAGAATTTTTCCAAATTATGCATTTTGACTTATTGCCGGTAATTCCTTTGCTTGCCCTGAGTGTGGGGAGGGTGATCACCAATAAGGGTTTAGAAATGAATATTCAAAGGTTCAAATTGGCTCTTCAAAGGGTAAGTGTTTGGGGATATAGAAATGCAGTACTTTTCTTCACTTTGAGGTGTTCCGAGTCTTTGCTAGAAATCACCTGAAGCTATCACAAAAAGATTGATGCAGGTTAGCACAATAAAGTCTTACCCGATCTTTTCTCCAAGGAATCATCCAATGAACCCCCAAACATGCCCCGGTGTGGGGTGGTTCTTGACAGGGTTATATTCATAAAATTCCCCCTTTTGGCTACGATTGGTTATCAAGGGATATAAATATGTATGGATAATTTTGAAATGGAAATGCCTTTCATCATTTCAATCCATGTAATCACCGCGAATGATCCCTACGTCCCAAAATTAAGCTCTTTCGCTCCATCACTCTCACTCATCACTCAAGTGTATCGGGGACGTGTTTGAGGACAATGCTTGCCTCTTCTCATTTGAAGGATCATTCTTTTGAAAAGCTTTCAAAGCATGCCCTTTTATAGAAACTCGGGGTATTTCATAAAAAATTCATCATTCGCAAAAATCTTCATTGAGAGGGTATTCAAAAGACGTTTCTGAAATTTGAAAGGAATGTTTCTTTGAAAAAGCTCTGTTGCTTTGCAAATCCAAATTTTTCTTAATTTCAAGCACGACGGTGTATGAAAATACTTTGTAAAGGAGGAGAACCTCAAACCTGTCTTATTCAAATATTGACTTCTGTCCCCTGTAAAAACAAAAGGAAACAATCAGTTCAAGATATTTAAAAATTTCAAATCCCGGAGCGACTCCTTTCTACCTCCTTCGGATGTCGACTCCCGTTTCCTGTAAAAATAAAAGGAAACAAATCAGTTAAAGATATTCAAAATTTTCAAATCCCGGAGCGACTCCTTTCTACCTCCTTCGGATGTCGACTCCCGTTTCCCGTAAAAACAAAAGGAATCAATCGGTTAAAAATATTCAAAATTTCAATTCCCGGAGCGACTCCTTTCTACCTCCTTCGGATGTCGACTCCCGTTTCCCGTAAAGAACAAAAGGAAACAATCAGTCCAAGATATTCAAAATCCGTGATCCAAAGTAACGGATAACTTCCCTTTTGATCAATTGCTCTGCAGAGTTCTTCATGATTCCCAGTTCACCTGCAAAATACAGATGTATGCAAATGCATGTATGCAAATGTCATGCGAATGCAAAATCTTTATGTGACTCAGATCTGCTCATCAATCGCTTTGAAGCTCAATTTATTTCAAGGAAAATATCTCTTCACGGCGTCTGCATTTCTTGGACTTGTCAAATCTTCTCCGTCCATGTTTACAAGTATAAGAGCTCCCCCGGATAAGACTTTCTGAATCACGTAGGGGCCTTCATAATTTGGCATAAATTTGCCTCCTAGGTGTTGTGCATTTGGAAGCATCTTCTTCACAACTAGCATCCCCGCTTCAAAATTTCTGGGCTTAACCTTCTTGTTAAAAGCTCGGCCACCTTCTTCGGTAGCTTTGACCATGACGAGATAGCCCTTAATCGCCTTTCATCAATCGGATTCAATTGTTCGTGTCTCCGCCGGTCCCACTCATCCTCTGTGAGTTCTATTTGAGACAGGATCCTTAAAGAGGGGATTTCCACCTCTACCGGTAGGGCTGCTTCCATACCGTATACCAAAGAATAGGGAGTTGCCCCGGTTGAAGTACGAATGGAAGTTCGGTAGGCCATGAGAGCATACGGCAATCTTTCATGCCAATCTCTATATTTCTCAGCAGTTTTGGCCAATATCTTCTTGATGTTCTTGTTTGCCGCTTCCACGGCTCCGTTCATTTGTGGGCGGTAAGGTGAAGAATTAAGGTGTCGTACCTTAAATTGTTCCAATAGTTGATCGACAACCTTGTTATTCGGATTAGAGCCATTGTACGTAATGATGGCTCTTGGCACTCCATATCTTGAGATGATATCTCGCTTGATAAACTTAGCCACACTATTCGCGGTGACATTGGCATATGAGTGGCTTCAATCCATTTAGTGAAGTAGTCAATAGCCACCAAAATAAAGCGATGTCCGTTTGAGGCCTTTGGGTTGATAGGGCCAATCATATCAATTCCCCACATGCGGAATGGCCATGGCTCGACATTTGATGTAGCTCGGTTGGCGGCGCATTTATCCTGTCGCCGTATACCGGCATTGATGACAGGATCTAACATCTTGGTTGCAATCCGACTCGATAGTCAACCGATAATACCCGAGTCTCATGATCTTCTTGGCGAGGAGGTGGCCATTCATATGCGGTCCACATTCCCCTTCATGAATCTCTTTCATAATGAGATTTGCTTCTTTGGAATTCACGTACCTCGGCGAGGACCGAGTCAAAGGATCTCTTGTATAGGATCTGTCCGCGAGGAAAAATTTAGATGCCATCTTGCTTATGTACTTTTTATCTTATCTTGGTCGACTTTCAGGGAACTCGCCCTTGATAAGTAATTCTTGATGTCATGATACCACGGTTCTTCGTCAAGTTCTTCTTCAATGACCATGCGGTATGCGAGGTTGCTCTAAAATATCAATCCTTAATGGCTCTATCTCAAGACCATTTTGCACTTGTAACATGGCTGATAATGTGGCCAAAGCATCAGCAAAATGGTTCGAGTTCTCGCGAGATATTCAAAAGTGATCTCCTCAAAATGTTGGATCATCTCCTCGAGGTACTTATGATAAGGAATAAGCTTGGGATCCTTTGTCTTCCACTCCCCTTGAGTTTGTAGAATGATTAGCATGGAATCTCCATATACCAGTAGCTTCTTTACCTTTAGTGAGATGGCCAATTGTAATCCTAGTATGCGAGGCTTCATATTCGGAAATGTTGTTGGTGCGGGGGAATACCAACTTGGCTGAAACTGGATAATGTTGATCTTCGGGGGATATCGAATCGCCCGATGCACGATCCGGTGAGGTTCACTGCACCGTCAAAGTACATTGTCCATTTGTCTTCGATATATTCAGGATTTGACCTTCTTTGTTTCGCTCTAAAACATCCTTAGGAGGATTCTCGGCTAGCATGTCAGCAATTGCTCTTCCCTTGATGACTTCGGGGAGAGGTTTTGATATCAAACTCGAAAGCGGTATTTGCCATTTAGCCATCTTTCCCAACAATGTTGGCTTCTCCAAAAGGTACTTGATAGGGTCATTTTCGGTGACCAGTTCTATATGATAATGCAAAGTGTATACGCCTCAATCAATGGAGGACCCAAACCAATGCTACGCAAGTCCTTTCCACCGCTTTGGGTATTTGACTTGGGATGTTGTGAACTTTTTGCTCAAATAATATATGGCTCGCTCTTTGCGATCCTTGGGGTTAGTTTGGGCAAGTAAAGCCCCCAATGATTCATCATTAACCGTCGATATAGAGTTAAAGGAACGTTAGGGATAGGAGGTACCAACACTTGGAGGTTGTACCAGGTATTCCTTGATCTTCTCAAATGCTTGTTGGCATTCCGCATCCCATTTCACCTTTGCACCTTTCTTTAGCAACTTGAAGAAGGGTTTCGCCGTTTCTGACGGTTGGGATATGAATCTGGATATATAATTCAACCTTCCCAGTAGACCCCTTACTTCCTTAACAGTGGAAGGAGTTCCTATTTCCCATATGGCTTTAATCTTGGAAGGGTCAATTTCAATACCACGATTGCTCACCACAAATCCTAGCAGCTTTCCGGATCTTGCGCCAAATACGCATTTCGCAGGATTCAACTTGAGCTTATACTTTCTTAATCGATCAAATAACTTCTTCAGCACTTTAACATGGTCTTCTCCAGTGTCTGGACTTGGCAATCATATCATCCACATAGACCTCAATCTCCTTATGTATCATGTCATGAAAAAGGGTCACCATAGCCCTCTGATATGTTGCACCTGCATTTCTCAATCCGAAGGGCATTACCTTGTAGCAGAAAGTTCCCCATTGTGTAGTGAATGAGGTCCCGATCTTATCTTCTTCCTTCAACATAATCCGATTATATCCACGAGAATCCATCCATAAAGGAGAACAATTCAAAACCCGCAAGATCGTCGACGAGCACATCAATGTGCGGTAGGGGAAAATCATCCTTGGGACTAGCTTTGTTCAAGTCCCGATAATCCACGCATATTCTAATTCTCCCATCCTTCTTCTTAACTGGTACGATGTTGGCGACCCAATCAGCATATGGGACAGCCTCGATAAATCCAACTTTAAGGAGCTTCATGACCTCTTCCTTGATCTTATCCGCCGGTTCGGGATTCATCCTTCGGGTGATTGATTTACTTGGTGTGCAAGAAGGATTGGTGGGCGAGCATGCTCCACAATTTCACGATCTAGCCTCGGCATGTCAAGCATATGACCAGGCGAAAATATCTTGATATTCCTTGAGTAACGCCGTCATCCTTAAAACATCCGCTGCGGACAAGTGTCCTCCTATTTTCACTTCCTTGACGCAATCGAGAATCTCCCAGTTAATAGTGATGGGTTCTTCGGAAATAGGGGGTTTAGATTCTTCAAAACAATCCCATTCTTTCTTGATATCGTTCACATCAACCTCGTCTATATCAACTTCGCATGCATAGTCATCGAGCTGATCCGAGTCACATATTAACCTCGTTATGTATGGGTGGGATGACATGCCCGAAATGCACCATGAAAGGTTAGTATTCAAAGACGATAAAATTAAAGGATGCATGATTTCTATTATGAAAACATTTTTCAAATTTCAATTTTCTTAGACAAGGAAAGGAGAACTAGTCCACGATCTTCCGGACATCCTGGTTCTCAAAAGTTATTTAAAACTCAAGATCATATGGCGGATCGGGCCTCAAGTTTCATGGTAGAATCAATTGTCATCATCGGACCAATCCGTTGCTCCACATGTCTGTAATCAAATTTGAAATGTTTTTCATTAATAGATGCAACTAAGAACAATACAAGATTGCACTTCCTGGATCACAACATGTGACCCAAAGGGTGCTAAAACATCAAAAAGCTTTAAAGCAAATGCAGTAATCAAAATGCATTAAAAGATAAAGTTCGGAAAGAGCCTTTTACTCGGGGGTGAGGAAATCATCGTCCAGCCACTCAATTATCACGTTCACCCGATTATCCAGGAACGGGTTGAATAAGTCCGGCTCTGCATCCTCGGAGATGTCTTCATCTTCCAGCCATTTGCCTCCCTTAGAGAATACCTCGAATAAAGGGTTTAGGAGCATTTTTCCTCTAGCTTTCCATACATCGGTACCCATGAAACGGCCACCTTGGCGTCCACGGCGTCCACGGTCTCCATAACGATTGTTTCGACCTCGGCCTCGACCTATGTTATTTTCCGCTATTCCATTATAACCCAGACCAACCTTGTGGTCATTTGAGCCCAAATTCAAAGGGTTACGGATTCCCCGACCATATTTCCCTAATCCAAGACCCGGAATAAATCCATTCGAGAGTAGCACTTTTCCCGCCATAGTTGCAGGTCTTGAAAGCTCTAGTATAGCCACCTTTGCATCCGGTGACACATGCATGACAGATACAATGTCGAAGGTGTGATAACTCAGCTCCTCCTCTTTTGAGAGTTCGACGTATGGAACCATCCCTTTTAAAGCGGCCCGATGTCCTGTCTCGCCATGGACGGTGATCAACCGACCCTTGACCACAAATTTTAACTTTTGATGCAGAGAGGAAGGTACCGCTCCAGACACATGAATCCACGGTATTCCCGGGAGCAAGGTGAAGGCGCTTGGAATATCCAATACTTGGAACGGTATAGAAAATGTTACCGGTCCAATGACAATGTCCAATTCGATCTCTCCTACAACATTCTTGGAGACTCCATCAAATGATCGGATGGTGGCCTTGGATGTCTTCACAAAATCTTCATTGATCCCCAAGCTTCTCAAAGTGCTTAGTGGACACAGGTTGAAAGCGGAACCATTATCAATCAAGACGTGAGGCACCTCTTTTCCGTGACACCTCACAGCTATGTAAAGGGCTTTGTTGTGGACCCGCCCTTCTTTCGGGAAGTCTTCGTCCGAGAAGGATATCTGGTCCTTCGGAAGGATAGCACCCACAAAGTCTCCCAATTGCACTTCGTTAATTGTCTCCGGAACATGCACCTCATCCAGCACCTTCAAAAGGGTGTCTTTGTGCTTTTCAGAATTTTTGAAGAGATCCAAGAAGGAAATACGTGCGGGCATCTTCCGCAGTTGGTCAACGACCTCATATTCACCGGTCCTCACGACCGATTGCAACTTCTCAACCTCTTCCGCAGTTGGGACTCTCTTTTCGGGATCCGCTTCTCTCGGGGGATAACATCTTCCCGATCTCATTATGGCGTCAATCTCGCCCGTTCCATAATCCCAGTGAACGCCCTTGAATTATAATCCTCCACAGGGCGGACTTAATCTTCACCGGTATGATCTTTTCTGGTAGTGATTCGGACGTTGATGGTTTTCCTGAACTAGAAGTTTCCAATTCCCAACTATCAACTTTGTTCAAATCAATCACGAAACGAATCGGGATATCTACCATCCCGATCATTTCGTCCTCGTGGACATCCTCAAGGTTATGTTCGGACCTGGCCTTACCCGGCGTGGCATTTTCTTCATCGAAATCCCTCTCGCCTTTCTCTTCGATTCTCAAGATAATCCCTTCAATCCTCATGCCGATTTCCACCGGATGTTGGAACGATGAGTACGTGTATGCATACATGCGATCAAAGTATTCCGCCGGAAGTGACTTCGATACGAACTCCAGCATTTCCTTCTCCGACAGCGGCGGTTGCACCATCACAGGCGTGTTTCTTCCACCTCCTAGCGAAGAGTTCAAAACTCTCGTCTTCCCCTTTCCGGATATTCAACAGATTAGCCTTAGTGAAATAACCTCGATTCCAGGCTTCAAAGTGTCGTATGAAGTGTTTCGATAAATCCTCCCGGTTCGGGACCCGGTCTAGGTCAATTGATTGGAACCATGCCGGCAGCAGGGCCCGTTAAACTATGTCCGAAATTCCGGATCAATGTTTCATCATCTTCATGGTGGCCAATCATTTGGCGGAGATAGTATGAGATATGCGCTAGAGGACACCCGGGCGCCATTATACTTCGTACGGAAGGTCGCTCTCGGGTTCGCGCCTTGAGGCGGGACATTTCTCGCTTGGGTGAGTGGCGTAATCAGCTCCTTCAACTCATCCATTTTCCTCGACACGTCATTTCCTTGCTCTTGCAAGTAGAGCGATCTTTCGATTCCGTGTCTCCATGGTCCGCCGTATCTCCGAATCTGCATATTCTCTTCTATTCTTGTGGCGTTGTTCCTGGCCATCAATTGCGATAATTCTCGCTACCATAGTCGTCAAATGACGCATGTGCGTCTCAGTTAGAAAGTCGCATATCGACCTCTCGATTCTCCTGTTCATTCCGAGGAGCCGCTTGGTCCTTAACTTCATCGATCGTTCCCACAAATTCATCACTTACCGGGTCATCCATTCCACCCCACCCATCGGGGACTACATCTCCAGAATCGACAAAAAAGCTTGGGGGTGCCGAATACAACACTTTAAAGTTGTAACCACCACTATCTTCCCCCAGGTTATCAACTATTTCGCCCCTCTCTAGGGCTTTCTGCAAAAATCTTCTATCGCCTCGGCGGGCCTTATCCAGACGGATTTCATATTCGTCTATCTCTTCAATTTCTTGACCATCTTTGATGTTCATCAGATATCCCGAGGGTATTTTTAAAACAGCTCCCCTCGTAGGTTTCATCGCAAATTCTTCGGACAGCATGTCCACCGCCACGTAGGTCCCCTTGAAAGCGATATCTTCCATTTTTCCTATAACGCCCAAGTTAATCAGCTTTTCTAAGCAAACCTCCTTTTGCTCTCGGGAAATACTTTCTCCTTCCGGGTATTGCGAGGCCAACGTCAAGATATCCCGCATTTTACTCATGTCCATTATGAATTCCGGAACCTCATCCTCTTCACCTCCAAAAATCGCGTTCACCTCGCGATGCTCGGGTAACGGGTTCTGCTGCACATTCGGTTCGGCTTTATCAAACTCCAGAACTTTTCCGTCGATCAATGCTTGCACCTTGAACTTCGGAGCGAGACAGTTGTCCGCGTTATGCCCCCTTTCTCCCATATGGTATACGCACGTCCGGGTCTCATCATACCCAGGAAATTTTGGCGGGTGAGCTCGAGGTGGCTCCTTTACAACAAAACGATTCTCCAAAAGCATGGGTAACAATTTGGATAAGGGTCGGGGTAGTGGGGTGAAAACAACCGGGTTCTTCTTTCTGAATTCCGGTGGTTTGGAAGCGGTCCAGGAGGACGTTCCTTGGGTAGGAATTGAAGGCGAGAAATTTCTGGGCTTTGGCGGGTTAGGGACAAAGGCTACTTCTCCCGATTTGCTCCCTATTATCCCTTCTCAAAGGGTATTGGCGTTTGAAAGGCGCCTCGGGTATCTTCTTTTCTCTCGGTGCCCACTCATGACGCTCCGCCACCTTGATCGGGTGCGCAAATGTCCGACACCCGGAGGTGTTCAACTTGTCGAAAAATTCAAATGGAAGGGCCTTGAGAAAAAGGTCTATTAGTTCTTCTTCGGGACGGGCGGCTTTACCCGCACGGCCAATGCTCTCCATCTGCGGGCGTAGGCGCGAACGGCCTCGCTCTTTCCTTTTACGGTCCTTAAAAGGTCCTCTCTAGTTAGGGCGGTCAAAGTGTTAAACTTGTATTGCCGAAGGAACTCGTCGCCGGTTTATCCCAATCGGCGAGCCTCTCTGGCTCCAATTCAATGAACCACGCCAGGGGCTGCCCCCGAGATAGGCTTTCTTGGAAAGTGTTAACCAAGTAGTGGAATGTTGTCGGAGAATCTGCGACATTCGGCGCAAGTAATACTTCAAGTGCGCCTTGGGACACCCGGTCCCGTTATATCTCCTCACAAAGTCTGGTTCCTTGTAATCAGCGGGAACCTCTATCTTTTCGAATGGTGCAACCTTGTCGAACCTCGAGAGTTCATAACCCCGACTTGCCAAACACTCTTCGATCTTAGCGAGCCTCTTAATTTCCTCTTCCATTTTGAGAACTTGCTTCTCCTTTTTCTCCGAGTCAATCACAATGGGGGATCCTTAGGCGGTCTCTCCGGATTCGGAGTTGGATTAGCGGCGGGCGCCGGATTAGCGTTTGCTCCATCGGATGGCCCCGCAGAGCTTGAGAATTAGGGTCAACGGGGTATCTCCCCTGGCTTGCAATCATCATTGCCTTCATCTCCGCCACCATTGTGGCGATCACATTCATTTGATTCTCTAGATTACCCACACGAGGTGCGAGCTCTTCTTGTTCCATCCTTAACTTGCGCGTTTTGCTACGAGTCCTCGTATTTATCGCTCACCTGTTTTCGGGATATCAAATCAGTATGGGAAATATTAAAGGATTGGAGACATTGATCCGTGGTAATTGACTTTTCTATATGTATGCATAAAATGCTCATAAAAGAAATAGTATGTATTTATTACAAACCAAATTGTTCAAAAGTATCTAAAAGATAACAAATATGTAAAATCTAAATGGGGGAATGGATCTATCCAAGTCGGGGGACGCTTCCACTCTTCTTGTTCTTCGATCCATCGGAATCCCACAAGTATGGGTCTTCTCCTTCTTCTGACATCCACTGCTCCGGATCCTCGGGAATGTACGGCTCCACTCCCTATGATAATATGAATATGCAAAATGATGATCCTAAAGCCAATTACCACGGTTTTAATATGAATATGCATGCAATGTGATGCAGATGTGCTAACCAAATTCCATGTCATCTTTTGGTAACATGAGGGTCAACTACTCCCACTTGACCCAAATAAGCCAAATAGGGTAATTATGGACCTAACCTCACCCAAAGATGGCATGTAATTTGATTAGGATCGTTTAAGCGTAATCGAGGTAGAAAGTCGTTCACAAATTGACAACTCATGAAATTTACAAATCTAATACAATAAAGTCGAAAAAGATAGAACATGATAGTATCTAGAGATGTTCGGACAATAAATGTCGATGAAAGTACATAATAGACTCAAAATATAATGAAACCTAGAAAATGCCCCAAAGTCGTACTAATCTAGACAGTGGGAATGGTATCCTCATCCGATGAAATCTCTACTATCTCGGGAAGCTTGATATCTTCTTCATCATCGGAGGATATGGTGATGATTTCCTTCTTCTTAATCGGGGAGTGTTTTGGGGCCGTCTTGCTCGCACGTGGCTTTCTTGCCAACTTCATGTACAACTCCCGGATTCTTTCTTTCTGCGCTCGAGCTCCAAATATCGTCCACATCGGGTATAATCGCAACTCTCGCTACGGATGCGGTTTTGTTCGTTGAGCTCTCGTCCGTGAACAAATCCGAAAACTCGGAATGAAGCGGGTACTCGGTCCTCGCGTCGAATGGTCCTCCGCTCCCATGTGAATACATCGGGTACAACAACACGACTTTGGAGCGCCATCTATCCTAAAAAGGAAAATTTGACTTTCAACCCCGATCACTTAAACGATCTTACAAATTGTAATGATATGTAATGAAAATGTATGATATGCAAAATTTAAATTTACAAGTTCAAAATAAAAAGGGTAGAAAGCCTTACCAACCGATGTTACTCTCTTTTTTTGGTTTTTGGTTTTAGGTATACCAACCATCCATTTCACATGCGCATGAGACAGGTGAGGTTCAACTCTAAAGAAATCAAAAAGGCTCTGGTATGGACCTAAAAAGGCTCCCGCTATACAAATCGAGGGGCCGCCCACAAGCGCAATCAAACAACAAGTGGGTAGGACCATCAATCTTGCATAGCGAGCGGGATCAAATATGGTCAACCCAAGTGCAATCAAACACAAGAGCTTCGCATACCGATCCCTATCTATGGCGACCTAAGAGGTGATTTCGCGGCTCGGGTTTAGGCGCTTGTGTGTGCAGTGTCGTGATCCTCAAAATATGCAAGACATGCACCACAATTTATATTCAAAACACCGCTTCAAAATTTGCATAAATAAACAAACAATCCAAAACTCCATATCTGCATCAAAAATGGTTAGCATGGCACGCCACCCCTTATAACTCCCATCCGCATCAACATTTAACACTTTTTGTTATTGGACGTACCTCATCTTCAAGAGCATCTGCGTAAAACGAGGTTAGAAAACAATCAACATTTTTATCGGCTTAAATCCTCTTGAAGTCTCCCCAGCGGAGTCGCCGGTCTGTCGCGACCCTCTCCGTCGGTCCGGATCGTTTAGGTTCCGGCGGGGACGAGTAGGGTTAACGAGCCGATCCCCCCTTTTATATATATTATATTTTATGGGATCGCAGGTCTCTCCCAAGACCCATTACTCGAATCGCGATGTCGGGTAAAATTTTTCAAATATCGAAATTGACCTTGTGTGGTCGGGTGGCATGTGCGAGGTGTACATGCAATTTTGGAGTCGCCACCGATCGATTTATTGGAAGGTAAGTGTTGACACCGAATTTTTAGTCGAGTTTTCCTTTAGTTTTATTTTCCAAAATTCATTAAAAATTCACAAAAAATCAAAAAATTATAAAATCAACATTGGAAGCCTTGGCCAAGATTAAGGAACCAATTTGGAACAAAAAATAATTTTTCATATTTTTCGCATTTTTTAATATTTTAGGAAAATAGGAAAATACTTGAAAATTCATAAAAAATATTTTTTGGGGTCACAAAAATACATAAAAATGTCCAATATCTCTATTTTAATTCCCTTTTCATATTGACCTCAACAAAAATTGAAAATTGAGTTCAATTTTAGGTGTTTCTTCACAATACCTAGGGTTGAATTTGTATAAAAAATACAAATTGAATCTTTTTATTTGCAATTTTTGCACATTTTGTGTCTAGACATTCAATCGCAGTCCCTTTGAACTTCAATTTGATCAATTGCACCCACAATTGCGCGAATTGCACGAATTAGGCAAAATCCCCAAAATATTTTCAATTTAGTCCCTCAATTGGTCAATTTTTGAAATTACTTTTAATTGAGGGACTATCATTGCACAATTGGACCATTCCTAGTGTTTAGACACATTCTGAATCGATTGGCATGGGTCTCATAGTCCAATTTTATCAATTAGACGTTCAATTTAGTTTTTCCCCAAATTGGGAATTTTGAAAAATTTGGGGGTTTTGTATAAATTGATGGGAAATTTTGGGCAAAACCACTTTTTTAGATGATATTCAGGGTCCTAAGTCCAATTTTGAGGTTTAATTGCAAAAATTCCCAACCAATTTCGTTTAATTTTGAAAATTTTGAAAGTGCAACTGTTCGAACCGGTTCGGACCGGTCTGACCACCGGTCGGACCGGTCGAACCGGTCTAGAACTGTACTTCTTCTTCCTCGCGCGATTGTCCCATTCTGCAGATTTGAAGGTGGATTTTGATCAACAAATTGAAGGGCAATTCGATCCTAATTGGTCCAATTATCGTTGGGGGTTTTGCTCCTCGAGCCGAGACGTGTCCATCTCCACCAACGCCGTGACCAATCGTCGCCGGAGCACGGCGGAGCAGCCGGTCAAAGGCTCGGAGGCCAAAAAGTCAACATTTCACAATCCGCGCCAAATTGGAGCTCGATTCGCGACTAACGGAGAGCCAAACGGAGTGCATTCTTGTGCCCGTCGCCGTCCGACCTCGGGTGACCAAAATTCGTGCGATTCGCACGTGAATACGTCCCCGCCGGCTCACACCCGAGACGCGCCAAATTTCGAAAATCCAGTATAAAAGGCCAAGAACATTCGCGAAGGTGGAGGAGGCTCATTTTGTGCTCGCCGGACTACCAGAATAGAGAGAGAGTGAGATAGATAGAGAGAGAAGCTCTCGAGTGACTTCCATCGCCGGAGCTTCGAGCAAGTCTGCAAGTACTTCGTCCGGCTGATCCAGAGCAAACCAAAGCGCGCGATCAAGTTCACTTCTCGAGCTTCGTGCTGTGCGACGATGGCATCATACGGTCTCGAGCATTTTCCTTGAAATTGTTGTGTGCGTTTTACTCTTTGAACTCCACTAACCATGATCGCATCTTGTTTGTGTATTGATTTTGCGTGAAAACCTCGAGTCGAACCTCCATTGCAACTCGGTCCGGCCGAACACCGGCCAGACCTTCCTAGCCATCGCGAGTCCAATCGGGACTCGAGGTAAGTGTCCTGAACTCGTCTTGAGTGTGCCCGAAGCTTTGATTCGATAGTTATGATCTGTGTTGCTTGATTGAGATCTGTGATGCCGCGATCGTATATGCTTTGATTCTCGCAATTGGTTTGGTGAAATTGCTTGATCTTCGAGTATGTTAACGGACGTTGAGTTGAGTGTTTTGGCGTTGGTTCGGGGTCGATCGGCCGAGGTTTCACCGTTGGATCTCGCCGGGAAACCTCGGCCGTCCGTTCTGTGTCGTCGCCGTGAAGAAGACGACCGACGTGGCATAGTCAACAGGTCAACCGGCCTAGGTGTCGTCGTGTGATAGGGCCAGCTAGGATTCGAGTCGGCTCGGCCGTTGGCGCGAGCGGGCTGACTCAGATCCGATCCAACGGCCGAGCTTAATCGATGAATTTGATTCTCGGCCGTTGGATCGTTTTATATATATTCGTTTATTAAAAAATTCATAAACGGTGTCGTTTAGCTCGGGGATATGCGGCGTCGTTTTGTCTTTAGATAGGTTTGACGGTCCATATTAAGTCTAGGATTGATCGTGGCCGTCCATGCATTTAATCGATCCGGCGTCGTTTTAACTAAGGGAGAGATGAACGGCTTAGATTAGATCGAAGTTAGATCGTGACCGCCCGTTTGAATAGGTCAAGTGCGACGTCGTTTTTGTAAGCGAGGGCTGAGACGTCGTCGTTTTTGCCAGGGGCGCGAGTTAATGGCTGAGATCGATCTGCAGGTTGATCTCGGCCGTCCATCCATTTTCTTTTATTCCGAATATTAGAAATCGGTATTAGAAATTCAAAAAAAATAATATAGAAAAATAGATACGGCACCGTTTAGTGTGCGGTTGGTTCACGAGTGGGTCCGTGAGCGGTCTGACCGGGTTGACCCGGTCGTTGACCGGATTGACCGGTCCGGTCTATTAATAAAAAATAATATAAAAATAAAAAGAAATTTCCAAAAATCCAAAAAAAATTGTAAAAATACTTAGAAAATTCATAAAAATTCCCGTGATTTTCATAAAAAATTTCTAAAAATTTGTAGATCGATTCGGGACTCATAAAGTCTGGATCGAAAATTTTTGAGACTACGAGGGTTGATTAATTTCGATCCGAAAAATTTCCAATATTTTTGAAAAATAAATGAAAATTCCAAAAAATAGAAAAAATTAGAAAAATTCCATAAAATCACAAAAAATGGGAAATGGCCACATTCAACTGGCTCGACCCTAATTTTGTGATTTTTGGGTCCCGAACTCCCAAAAATGACCATTCTACCCTTCCGGGCCTTCGCCCCAAATTTTTACCAAATCACCCCGATACCCAAAATTGATTTTTGTGTGGGCCGATAGGGCCATTTTAGACATATCAAACCTTGATTGATTGATTTGATTGCTTGTAATGATTTTGATTGCGCATTAATTCCTCCGATTGTGATTGATTAGGATAGAAAATTCCCATCGCATGAATACTCGGATTTTTTAGGACCTACCTCATCCGATATCGTATCTGCATGAAATCTTAGGTTAGAAAAACAATCAACATCGGTAACCGAAAGGGCGTCAAATTTGAAACTTGGCGTAACCAAGTCCCCGGACCCAAAATCTCTGGTTTTTCGCGGAACCGAACGGTTTCTCCCGACCGCTCGGTAAGGTTTTCCGATCGTACCTTCCAATAAATCGATCGGTGGCGACTCCGAATTGCATGTACACCTCGCACATGCCACCCGGCCACACAAGGTCAATTTCGATATTTGATAAATTTTACCCGACATCGCGATTCGAGTAATGGGTCTTGGGAGAGACTCGCGATCCCCCACATATATGTCTATAAAAGGAGGGATCGGCTCGTTAGCCCTATAACACCCCGGAAAGAAATTTCCGGAGGGTCGCGACAGACCGGCGACTCCGCTAGGGAAGTCTTTAAGAGGATTTAAGCCGATAAAAATGCTGATTGTTTTCTAACCTCGTTTTCTACAGATGCTCTTGAAGATGAGGTACGTCCACTAACAAAAAAGTGTTAAATGTTGATGCGGATGGGAGTTATAAGGGGTGGCGTCGTGCTAACCATTTTTGATGCGAGATATGGAGTTTTGGATTGTTTGTTTATTTATGCAAATTTTGAAGCGGTGTTTTGAATATAAATTGTGGTGCATGTCTTGCATATTTCGAGGATCACGACCATCGCACACACAAGCGCCTAAACCCGAGCCACGAAATCACCTCTTAGGTCGCCATAGATAGGGATCGGTATGCGAAGCTCTTGTGTTTGATTGCACTTGGGTTGACCATATTTGATCCCGCTCGCTATGTAAGATTGATGGTCCTACCCACTTGTTGTTTGATTGCGCTTGTGGGCGGCCCCTCGATTTGTATAGCGGGAGCCTTTTTTAGGTCCATACCCGAGCCTTTTTGATTTCTTTAGAGTTAAACCTCACCTGTCTCATGCGCATGTGAAATGGATGGTTGGTATACCTAAAACCAAAAACCAAAAAGAGAGTAACATCGGTTGGTAAGGCTTTCTACCCTTTTTATTTTGAACTTTTAAATTTAAATTTTGCATATCATGCATTTTCATTACATATCATCACAATTTGTAAGATCGTTTAAGTGATCGGGGTTGAAAGTCAAATTTTCCTTTTTAGGATAGATGGCGCCCCAAAGTCGTGTTGTTGTACCCGATGTATTCACATGGGAGCGGAGGACCATTCGACGCGAGGACCGAGTACCCGCTTCATTCCGAATTTTCGGATTTGTTCACGGACGAGAGCTCAACGGACGAAACCGCATCCGTAGCGAGAGTTGCGATTATACCCGATGTGGACGATATTTGGAACTCGAGCGCGAGAAAGAAAGAATCTGGGAGTTATACATGAAGTTGGCAAGAAAACCACGTGCAACCAAGACGGCCCCAAAACACTCCCCGATTAAGAAGAAGGAAATCATCACCATATCCTCCGATGATGAAGAAGATATCAAACTTCCCGAGATAGTAGAGATTTCATCGGATGAGGATACCATTCCCACTTTGTCTAGATTAGTACGACTTTGGGGCATTTTCTAGATTTTATTGTATTTTGAGTCTATTATGTACTTTCATCGACATTTATTGTCCGAACATCTCTAGATATTATCATGTTCTATCTTTTTTAGACTTGTAAATTTCATGAGTTGTCAATTTGTGAACGACTTTTTACCCCGATTACGCTTAAACGATCCTAATCAAATTACATGCCATCTTTGGGTGAGATTTGGTCCATAATTACCCTATTTGGCTTATTTGGGTCAAGTGGGAGTAGTTGACCCTCATGTTACCAAAAGATGACATGGAATTTGGTTAGCGCATTTGCATCACATTACATACATATGCATATTAAAGCGTGGTAATTGACTTTAGGATCATCATTTTTTGCATTTTTAGATCATGGGGAATGGAGACATCAAAATCATCCCAATACCGCGCAAGGAACTCGCTATATGGTGGGATCGCCTCGACATCGTCAACAAAGCCTATGTGGAAGGACGCTTGGGACGACTTGTAGATTTGATCAAAGTGGAATACCAACCGGCGCTCATTCAAGCACTAGCCAAGGCATGGGACGCGCGAACAATGACATTCAACTTTCGAGGATTGGAATTGACCCCTACACTTGAGGAGTATACCGCTATTATCGGGGCCAAATTTGAAGAACGTATATGTTGACACACGAATTTTTAGTCAGTTTTCCTTTAGTTTTATTTTCCAAAATTCATTAAAAATTCACAAAAAATTAAAAAATTATAAAATCAACATTGGAAGCCTTGGCCAAGCTTAAGGAACCAATTTGGAACAAAAAATATTTTTTCATATCTTTCGCATTTTTTTAATATTTTCGGAAAATAGGAAAATATTTGAAAAATTCATAAAAAATACTTTTCGAGGTCGCAAAAATACAGAAAAATGTCCAATATTTTTCTTTTAATTCCCTTTTCATATTGACCTCAAGAAAAATCAAAAATTGAGTTCAATTTTAGGAGTTACTTCACAACACCTAGAGTTGAATTTTCATAAAAAATACCAATTGAATCTTTTTATTTGCAATTTTTGCACATTTTGTGTCTAGACATTCAATCGCAGTCCCTTTGAACTTCAATTTGATCAATTGCACCCACAATTGCGCGAATTGCACGAATTAGGCAAAATCCCCAAAATATTTTCAATTTAGTCCCTCAATTGGTCAATTTTTGAAATTACTTTTAATTGAGGGACTTTCGTGGCAAAATTGGACTGGTCCCCTATGTTTTCATGCATTCTAAATCAACTGGAATGGGTCTCATGGTCCAATTTGATCAATTACACATCCAATTGAAGTTTTCCCCAATTTGGGCAAATTTAAAATTTGGGGGTTTTGTATAAATTGATGGGAAATTTTGGGCAAAATTACATTTCTAGATAATATCCAAGCCCCTAAGTCCAATTTTGAAAATTAATTGCAAAAATTCCTTACCGATTTTGATTAATTTGGAAAATTGTGCATAAAACACGTCTCGAACCGGTTCGGACCGGTCGATTCGCCCGGTCGAACCGGTCGAACCGGTCCGAATGATGTCTTCTTCCTCGGGTGACTCGCGTGATTTTGCAGGTTCGTGGGTGAACTTCAACCATCAAATTGAAGGCCAATGCAAGCCTAATCGAATGAATCAACTTGGGGGTTTTATACATTGGATCGATACCTATTGATTGGGATTAGTTTCGCGACCAATGGTCGCCGGAGGAGCTCCGGTGGGCCAGTCAAAGTTCCGGCGCACGGAAAGTCAACATTTGCAAAACCAGATGCAATTCGTGTTCGTTTAAGGCTCAACGGGGACTTGACGAACTTGGACGGAATCATAACAGATTCCGTCGCCGTCCGGCGACCCAAATGGCACGTGTGTGCGCGTGTGAAGTGCTCGGCCAGCTCAAGCTCCCGCGCGCATTTTTCAAAGGTTGGGTATAAATAGCCAAGAAGGTTCTCGATCCGAGAGGGGGCTCATTACGTTCGCAAGTTGTTGATAGAGCTAGAGAGAGAGAGAGAAAACGAGAGAGAGCTCGTTCTCCCGCTCGCTCGGTTGAGAACTCGAGCTCGACCGTGAGCTCTTGGTGAGGCCAATCCAGAGCGAATCAAGACTTGAAATCACGTCCAGAAGCTTCGTTTAGGCTCCAGGATTCGATCGCGACAGCTCGGTCAAGTTGCGAGCTCCGGAATCGGTGAGTTAATCTTCCTATCTCGCTCTTGTGTAATCATGGCATCCTCACATCCTAAGCATGATTCGTGAAATTGTTGTGTGCCTTTTGATGCCCGAGCCTCACCGACCATGCTCGTATCTGGTTTTTGCATCAATCTTGCTCGAACATCCCGAGTCGAAACCTCCAATCATCGCGGTGCGGCCGAACGCCGGCCGGACCTCTCTCCGGCCTTCGCGAGTCCGATCGGGACTCGAGGTAAGTTTCCTCAACTCATCTTCGAGCTTCTGTGTGAAGGAATTGAACTGTAATGCTCTTTTTTTGCTTGATTGAACCATGCGATCTCAGGATCGTGTGAGCTTGATATATGTTGATTCCGTGGATACAATCACTTAATCTTTGGATATGTTGATCCGGAAGTTCGAGCGAGTCGTCCGGTGTTGGTCTCGCGTCATTCCGGCGAGATCTCGCCGTTAGATCTCGCCGGAGCGTTCTCGGCCGTCCATTACGTGTCGTCGCTAGGTTGAAGAAGAAGGCGACATGTCATGGTCAACGAGTCAGCGTCCTAGGTGTCATTCGGTGATAGGTTCGGTTCATGTTGAGGTGGCTTGGTCGTTGGCGCGAACAATCCCGATCGGCTTTGATCTAACGGTGGTGAAAATTAGGTAGGTTTAATTTCGGACCGTTAGATCTAATTTTTATATTTTCTAGATATTGGTATATTAGGAAGAAAATAGAAAATAAATGAAACGGTGCCGTTTGATTAGAGTCCGGGCGGCGTCGTTTTGGTTCGGGACGTGATGAACGGTGGGGATCGAGTCCAAGTTTAATCGTGACCGTTCGCGATATTAAAGGATGCGACGTCGTTTTTGAGTCGTAGGCGGACGAACAGCTCGGATCGGATCTAGAGCCAATCGTGACCGTTCAAGGTTTTTAAATAAAGTGTCGTCGTTTTATAGCTAGACGAGGCGACGGCTAGGATTAGTTCGGGGATCGATCGTGGCCGTCTGTTAAATGTTCAATACGCTGTCATTTTAGCCTAAGCGAGTTGATGGCCGAGATGGAATCCAAAGACTTAATCTTGGCCGTTCATTTGAAATTGAAATACGGCGTCGTTTTGTGGGCGGGAGTAGACACGGCGTCGTTTTGCTTTGAGACTCACGGACGGTCGAGATTAATCTTCGAAGTTGATCTCAACCGTCCGTTATTTTCTTTTATATTCAGAATATTAGAAATTAGGTTTAGAAATTCATGAAAAAATCAAATAAATAGGTATATACGTACGTTGTCGTTTTAGGTATTGCGGGCGAGTCCGAGGCGGTCGGACCGGGTTCACCGGTCGTTGACCGGGTTGACCCGGTCCGGTTTAGAAATAAAAAATAATATAAAAATAAAAAGAAATTTCCAAAAAATCCAAAAAAATTGTAAAAATACTTAGAAAATTCATAAAAATTCCCGGATTTTCATAAAAAAATTTCTAAAAATTTGTAGATCGATTCGGGACTAATAAAGTCTGGATCGAAAATTTTTGAGACTACGAGGGTTGATTAATTTCGATCCGGAAAATTTCCAATATTTTTGAAAAATAAATGAAAATTCCAAAAAAATAGAAAAAATTAGAAAAATTCCATAAAATCACAAAAAATGGGAAATGGCCACATTCAACTGGCCCGACCCTAATTTTGTGATTTTTGGGTCCCGAACTCCCAAAAATGACCATTCTACCCTTCCGGGCCTTCCGCCCCAAATTTTTACCAAATCACCCCGATACCCAAAATTGATTTTTGTGTGGGCCGATAGGGCCATTTTAGACATATCAAACCTTGATTGATTGATTTGATTGCTTGTAATGATTTTGATTGCGCATTAATTCCTCTGATTGTGATTGATTAGGATAGAAAATTCCCATCCGCATGAATACTCAGTTTTTTTTAGGACCTACCTCATCCGATATCGTATCTGCATGAAATCTTAGGTTAGAAAAACAATCAACATCGGTAACCGAAAGGGCGTCAAATTTGAAACTTGGCGTAACCAAGTCCCCGGACCCAAAATCTCTGGTTTTCGCGGAACCGAACGGTTTCTCCCGACCGCTCGGTAAGGTTTTCCGATCGTACCTTCCAATAAATCGATCGGTGGCGACTCGAATTGCATGTACACCTCGCACATGCCACCCGACCACACAAGGTCAATTTCGATATTTGATAAATTTTACCCGACATCGCGATTCGAGTAATGGGTCTTGGGAGAGACTCGCGATCCCCCATATATATGTCTATAAAAGGAGGGATCGGCTCGTTAGCCCTATTCCACCCCGGAAAGAAATTTCCGGAGGGTCGCGACAGACTGGCGACTCCACTGGGGATGTCTTTAAGAGGATTTAAGCCGATAAAAATGCTGATTGTTTTCTAACCTCGTTTTCTACAGATGCTCTTGAAGATGAGGTACGTCCACTAACAAAAAAGTGTTAAATGTTGATGCGGATGGGAGTTATAAGGGGTGGCGTCTGTGCTAACCATTTTTGATGCGGATATGGAGTTTTGGATTGTTTGTTTATGCAAATTTTGAAGCGGTGTTTTGAATATAAATTGTGGTGCATGTCTTGCATATTTCGAGGATCACGACACTGCACACACAAGCGCCTAAACCCGAGCCGCGAAATCACCTCTTAGGTCGCCATAGATAGGGATCGGTATGCGAAACTCTTGTGTTTGATTGCACTTGGGTTGACCATATTTGATCCCGCTCGCTATGTAAGATTGATGGTCCTACCCACTTGTTGTTTGATTGCGCTTGTGGGCGGCCCCTCGATTTGTATAGCGGGAGCCTTTTTAGGTCCATACCCGAGCCTTTTTGATTTCTTTAGAGTTAAACCTCACCTGTCTCATGCGCATGTGAAATGGATGGTTGGTATACCTAAAACCAAAAACCAAAAAGAGAGTAACATCGGTTGGTAAGGCTTTCTACCCTTTTTATTTTGAACTTTTAAATTTAAATTTTGCATATCATGCATTTTCATTACATATCATCACAATTTGTAAGATCGTTTAAGTGATCGGGGTTGAAAGTCAAATTTTCCTTTTTAGGATAGATGGCGCCCCAAAGTCGTGTTGTTGTACCCGATGTATTCACATGGGAGCGGAGGACCATTCGACGCGAGGACCGAGTACCCGCTTCATTCCGAATTTTCGGATTTGTTCACGGACGAGAGCTCAACGGACGAAACCGCATCCGTAGCGAGAGTTGCGATTATACCCGATGTGGACGATATTTGGAACTCGAGCGCGAGAAAGAAAGAATCTGGGAGTTATACATGAAGTTGGCAAGAAAGCCACGTGCGACCAAGACGGCCCCAAAACACTCCTCGATCAAGAAGAAGGAAATCATCACCATATCCTCCGATGGTGAAGAAGATATCAAACTTCCCGAGATAGTAGAGATTTCATCGGATGAGGATACCATTCCCTTTGTCTAGATTAGTACGACTTTGGAGCATTTTCTAGGTTTCATTATATTTTGAGTCTATTATGTACTTTCATCGACATTTATTGTCCGAACATCTCTAGATATTATCATGTTCTATCTTTTTTGACTTTATTGTATTAGACTTGTAAATTTCATGAGTTGTCAATTTGTGAACGACTTTTTACCCCGATTACGCTTAAACGATCCTAATCAAATTACATGCCATCTTTGGGTGAGATTTGGTCCATAATTACCCTATTTGGCTTATTTGGGTCAAGTGGGAGTAGTTGACCCTCATGTTACCAAAAGATGACATGGAATTTGGTTAGCGCATTTGCATCACATTACATACATATGCATATTAAACTGTGGTAATTGACTTTAGGATCATCATTTTTTGCATTTTTAGATCATGGGGAATGGAGACATCAAAATCATCCCAATACCGCGCAAGGAACTCGCTATATGGTGGGATCGCCTCGACATCGTCAACAAAGCCTATGTGGAAGGACGTTTGGGACGACTTGTAGATTTGATCAAAGTGGAATACCAACCGGCGCTCATTCAAGCACTAGCCAAGGCATGGGACGCGCGAACAATGACATTCAACTTTCGAGGATTGGAATTGACCCCTACGCTTGAGGAGTATACCGCTATTATTGGGGCCAAATTTGAAGAACGTATAGCTCAACCCCCTTTGGACATGGACTCCACTCGTTCGTTATCGAGTTTCCTTCGCCTTAAAACTTCTGAAATTGAAAAAGTTTGCAAATCCAATTCCAACAAATTCACATTCTCGTTCCTTTTCGATAACTATTCCTCTCTACCCACCGAAATCGGTCATAAATCGGGAAAGGTGTTTATCTTGGCTTTCTTTGCATTCGTTCTATTCCCGACTTCTAGAACTACTTTTGACCCCTCCATAACCCATATAGCCGGACAAGCGTGTTGTCGCTGGGATTATTCGTACATGATCTTAGCTGAGACTTTTCTCTCCCCGAATCGTTCCAAGTCTTCAAAAAGGCCGTTTTCCAAGCGTCTAGCGGATTACTCCACTTGTGGTTCACCTCTCATATAAAGACTTTCCAACTCCGGGTGGGGTGTTATGAGATCAATGAGCACGTTCACCCCCTTAGATCCTTCCTTAAGTGTCAATCCCTTGTACCCAAATACTCATTCAAAAAGTGGGTTGAGCTATTGGACAATTTGAAACCCGAGCATATTAGATGGCGTTTGACTTGGCCCAAGATCGTAGAAGCTCGCATTTCGGGTATTGAAGATAACCCTATTCCCTTATTGGGATGTACCGGCGCTGTGGCGTATTACCCCATTCGAGTGGTGAGGCAATTTGGAGTTCTACAAGAGATACCACCGGATGTTTGTCCCGGGATTTTCTCATTTGATATGACACGAGGAAAGCTCACTAAGGAAACAAAGGAGTTGTATCGGGCTCGGATCAAGCTTATCCTTCATGCTTTGAAGAACTCCCCGCTGCAACAAGTTGAGTGGCCGGATTATTTGGATAATGAGATGAACATTCATAGAGCTTCCAAGGAGTATATCAAGAAGTTTAAGGAGTATCGCCAATCAATGGTAGAGCCATATGTACCCGAGTGCGTATCTCTTCGGATTGAAGAAGTGGAGTCATATGAGCCGGAGTACATAGTACCATATGTACCGGGAGTAGAACCATACATTCCCGAGGATCCGGAGCAGTGGATGTTAGAAGAAGGAGAAGACCCATACTTGTGGGATTCCGATGGATCAGAAGAGCAAGAAGAGTGGAAGCGTCCCCGACTTGGATAGATCCATTCCCCCATTTAGATTTTACATATTTGTTATCTTTTAGATACTTTTGAACAATTTGGTTTGTAATAAATACATACTATTTCTTTTATGAGCATTTCATGCATACATATAGAAAAGTCAATTACCACGGATCAATGTCTCCAATCCTTTAATATTTCCCATACCTTGATTTGATATCCCGAAAACGGGTGAGCGATAAATACGAGGACTCGTAGCAAAACGCGCAAGTTAAGGATGGAACAAGAAGAGCTCGCACCTCGTGTGGGTAATCCGGAGAATCAAATGAATGTGATCGCCACAATGGTGGCGGAGATGAAGGCAATGATGATTGCAAGCCGGGGGAGATACCCCGTTGACCCTAATTCTCAAGCTCCTGCGGGGCCATCCGATGGAGCAAATGCTAATCCGGCGCCCGCCGCCAATCCAACTACGAATCCGGAAAGACCGCCTAAGGATCCTCCCATTGTGATTGACCTGGAGAAAAAGGAGAAGCAAGTCCTCAAAATGGAAGAGGAAATTAAGAGGCTCGCTAAGATCGAAGAGTGTTTGGCGAGTCAAGGTTATGAGCTCTCGAGATTCGACAAGGTTGCACCGTTCGAAAAGATAGAGGTTCCTGCTGATTATAAGGAACCGGACTTTGTAAGAAGATATAATGGGACCGGGTGTCCCAAGGCGCACTTGAAGTATTACTTGCGCCGAATGTCGCGATTCTCCGACAACATTCCACTCTTGGTTAACACTTTCCGGGAAAGCCTATCCGGGGCGCCCTGGCGTGGTTCATTGAATTGGAGCCAGAAGCTCGCCGATTGGGATAAACGGCGAGACGAGTTCCTTCGGCAATACAAATTTAACACTTTGACCGCCCTAACTAGAGAGGACCTTTTAAGGACCGTAAAAGGAAAGAGCGAGGCCGTTCGCGCCTACGCCCAGAGATGGAGAGCATTGGCTGTGCGGGTAAAGCCGCCCGTCCCGGAAGAAGAACTAATAGATCTGTTTCTCAAGGCCCTTCCATTTGAATTTTTCGACAAACCGAACACCTCGGGTGTCGGACATTTGCGCACCTAATCAAGGTGGCGAACGCCACGAGTGGGCATTAAGAGAGAAGAAGATACCCGAGGCGCCTTTCAAACGCCAATACCCTTTGAGAAGGGATATTAGGGAGCAAAGCGGAGAAGTAGCCTTTG
The DNA here is from genome assembly GCF_020921035.1 of Rhodamnia argentea. NCBI lineage: Eukaryota > Viridiplantae > Streptophyta > Magnoliopsida > Myrtales > Myrtaceae > Rhodamnia > Rhodamnia argentea. The sequence goes on from NW_025955874.1 coordinate 81,646, forward strand.
TCCCTAACCCGCCAAAGCCCCGAAATTTCTCGCCTTCAATTCCTACCCAAGGAACGTCCTCCTGGACTACTTCCAAACCACCGGAATTCGAAAAAAGAACCCGATTGTTTTTACCCCACTACCCCGACCCTTATCCAAATTGTTACCCATGCTATTGGAAAATCGCTTAGTTGCAAAAGAGCCACCTAGAGCTCACCCGCCAAGATTTCCTGGGTATGATGAGACCCCAGACGTGCGTATACCATATGGGAGAAAGGGGGCATAACGCGGACAACCTGTCTCGCTTTGAAGTTCAAGGTGCAAGCATTGATCGACGGAAAAGTTCTAGAGTTTGATAAAGTTGAACCAAATGTGCAGCGAGAACCCGCTACACGAGCATCGCGAAGTAAACGCGATTTTGGAGGTGAAGAGGATGAGGTTTGGAATTCATAGTGGACATGAGTAAAATGCGGGATATCTTGACATTGGCCTCGCAATACTCGGAAGGAGAGAGTATTTCCCGGGGAGCAAAAAGAGGCTTGCTTGGAAAAATTAATTAGCTTGGGCGTCATAGGAAGAATGGAAAATGTCGCTTTCAAGGGGACCTACGTGGCGGTAGACATGTCTTGTCGAGGAGTTCGCAATGAAACCTACGAGGGGAGCTGTTTTAAAAATACCCTCGGGATATTTGATGAGCATCAAAGATGGTCAAGAAATTGAAGACATAGACGAATATGAAGTCCGTCTGGATAAGGCCCGCCGAGGCGATAGAAGATTTTGCGGAAAGCCCTAGAGAGGGGCGAAATAGTTGATAACCTGGGGAAGATAGTGGTGGGTACAACTTTAAAGTGCTATATTCGGCGCCCCCGAGTTTCTTTGTTGACTCTGGAGATGTAGTCCCCGATGGGTGGGGTGGAATGGATGACCCCGCAAGTGATGAATTTGTGGGAACGATCGATGAAGTTAAGGACCAAGCGGCTCCTCGGAATGAACAGGAGAATCGAGAGGTCGATATGCGACTTTCTAATCTGGAGACGCACATGCGTCATTTAACAACTATGGTAGCAGATTTATCGCAATTGACGACCAAAAGGAATACTATGGCGATAGAAGAAAGCGTGCAGATGCGGAGATACGGCGGACCATGGAGACACGAGAATCGAAAGATCGATCTACTGCAAGAGCAAGGAGATGACGTGTCGAGGAAAATGGATGAGTTGAAGGAGCTGATTACGCCACTTACTCAAGCAAGAAACGTCCCGCCTCAAGGTGCGAACCCGGAGTGACCTTCCGCACGAAGTATAATGGCGTGGTGTCCTCGGCGCATATCTCATATTATCTCCGCCAAATGATTGGCCACCATGAAGATGATGAAACATTGATCCGGAATTTCGGACATAGTTTAACGGGCCCCGCATTAGCATGGTTTCGAGTTAATTGACCTAGACTGGGTCCCGAGTGGGAGGATTTATCGGAGCACTTCTTACGTCACTTTGAAGCTGGGATTAGGGGTTATTTCACTAAGGCTAATTTGTTGAACATCAGGAAAGGTGAAGATGAGAGTTTTGAGCTCTTTGCAAGAAGGTGGAAGAAACACGCTGTGATGGTGCAACCGCCACTGTCGGAGAGAGAAATGCTTTGGAGTTTGTACTAAAGTCACTTCCGGCGGAATACTTTGATCGCATGTATGCATACACGTACTCATCGTTCCAACATCCGGTGGAGATTGGCATGAGGATTGAAGGGATTATCCCGAGAGTCGAAGAGAAAGGCGAGAGGATTTCGATGAAGAAAATGCCACGCTTGTAAGGCCAGGTCGAGAACATAACCACGATGACATTCATGAGGATGAAATGATTGGGATGGTAGATGCCCCAATTCGTTTTGTGATTGATTTGAACAAAGTTGATAGTTTGGGAGTTAGAAGCTTCTAGTTCGGAAAAACCATCAACATCCGAATCACTACCGGAAAAGATCATACCGGTGAGGATTAAATTACCTTTGTGGAAGAGTACAACTCAAGGGCAGTTCATTGGGATTATGGAACGGGCGAGATTGACGCCATAATGAGATCCGGAAGATGTTATCCCCGAGTGAAGTGGATTCGAAAAGAGAATCCCAACTGCGGGAAGAGGTTGAGAAGTTACAATCGGTCGTGAGGACCGGTGAATATGATGTCGTTGACCAAGCTGCGGAAGATGCCCGCACGGATTTCCTTCTTGGATCTCTTCAAAAATTCTGAAAAGCACAAAGACGCCCTTTTGAAGGTCTTTGGATGAGGTGCATGTTCCAGAGACAATTAACGAAGTGCAATTGGGAGACTTTGTGGGTGCTATCCTTCGAAGGACCAGATATCCTTCTAGGACGAAGACTTCCCGAAAGAAGGGCGGGTCCACAACAAAGCCCTTTACATAGGCGTGAGGTGTCACGGAAAAGAGGTGCCTCACGTCTTGATTGATAATGGTTCCGCTTTCAACTTTGTGTCCACTAAGCACTTTGAGAAGCTTGGGGATCAATGAAGATTTTGTGAAGACATCCAAGGCCACCATCCGATCATTTGATGGAGTCTCCAAGAATGTTGTAGGAGAGATCGAATTGGACATTGTCATTGGACCGGTAACATTTTCTATACCGTTCCAAGTATTGGATATTCCAAGCGCCTTCACCTTGCTCCTGGGAAGACCGTGGATTCATGTGTGCTGGAGCGGTACCTTCCTCTCTGCATCAAAAGTTAAAATTTGTGGTCAAGGGTCAATTGATCACCGTCCATGGCGAGACAGGGCATCGAGCCGCTTTAAAAGGGATGGTCCCATACATTGAACCCTCAAAAGAGGAGGAGCTGAGTTATCACACCTTTGACATTGTATCTGTCATGCATGTGTCACCGGATGCAAAGGTGGCTATACGAGCTTTCGAAACCTGCGACTATGGCGGGAAAAGTGCTACTCTCGAATGGATTTATTAGGTCTTGGATTAGGGAAACATGGTCGGGGAATCCGTAACCCTTTGAATTTGGACTCAAATGACCACAAGGTTGGTGCGGGTTATAATGGAATAGCGAAAAATAACACCGGTCGAGGCCGAGGTCGAAACAATTGTTATGGAGACCGTGGACGCCGTGGACGCCAAGGTGGCCGTTTCATAGGCACCGATGTATGGAAAGCTAGAGGAAAAATGCTCCTAAACCCTTTATTCGAGGTATTCTCTAAGGGAGGCAAATGGCTGGAAGATGAGGACATTTCGAGAATGCGAGCCGGACTTATTCAACTCGTTCTCGGATAATCGGGTGAACGTGATAATTGAGTGGCTGAACGATGATTTCCCCACCCCCGAGTAAAAGGCTCTTTCTGAACTTTATCTTTTAATGCATTTTGATTACTCCACTTGCTTTAAAACTTTTTGAATGTTTTAGCACCCTTTGGGTCACATGCTTGTGATCCAGGAAGTGCGATCTTGTATTGTTCTTAGTTGCATCTATTAATGAAAATCATCACGAACTTGATTACGGACATGTGGAGTAACGGATTGGTCCGATGATGACAATTGATTCTACCATGAAACTTGAGGCCCGATCCGCCATATGATCTTAGATTTTAAATAGCTTTTGAGAACCAGGATGTGGGAAGATCGTGGACTAGTTCTCCTTTCTTTGTCTAAAAAAATTGGAATTTGAAAAATGTTTTCATGATAAAAATCATGCATCCTTCAATTTTATCATCTTTAAATACTAACCTTTCATGGTGCATTTCGGGCATGTCATCCCACCCATACATAACAAGGTTAATATGTGACTCGGATCGGCTCGATGACTATGCATGCGAAGTTGATATAGACGAGGTTGATGTGAGCGATATCAAGAAAGAATGGGATTGTTTCGAAGAATCTAAGCCTCCTATTTCTGAAGAACCTATCACTATTAATTTGGGAGATTACATTGCGTCAAGGAAGTGAAAATAGGAGGACACTGTCTGCAGGAGATATTTTAAGAATGACGGTGTTACTCAAGGAATATCAAGATATCTTCGCACGGTCGTATCTTGACATGCCGGGTCTAGATCGTGAGATTGTGGAGCATGCTTTGCCCAAAGATCCTTCTTGCACACCAATAAATCAATCACCCGGAAGAATGAATCCTGAATGGCGGATAAAATCAAGGAAGAGGTGATGAAGCTCCTTAAAGTTGGATTTATCGAGGCTGTCCCATATGCTGATTGGGTCGCCAATATCGTACCGATTAAGAAGAAGGATGGGAGAATTAGAATATGCGTGGATTATCGGGACTTGAACAAAGCTAATCCCAAGGATGATTTTCCCCTACCGCACATTGATGTGCTCGTCGACAGATCTTGCGGGTTTTGAATTGTTCTCCTTTATGGATGGATTCTCGAGGATATAATCGGATCATGCTGAAGGAAGAAGATAAGATCAAGACCTCATTCACTACACAATGGGGAACTTTTTGTTACAAGGTGATGCCATTTGGGTTGAAAAATGCAGGTGCAACATATCGGAGGGCTATGGTGACCCTTTTTCATGATATGATATATAAGGAGATCGAGGTCTATGTGGATGATATGATTGCCAAGTCCAAGCCTGGAGAAGACCATGTTAAAGTCTTTGAAGAAGTTATTTGATCGATTGAGAAAATATAAGCTCAAGTTGAATCCTGCGAAATGCGTATTTGGCGCAAGATCCGGAAAGCTGCTAGGATTTGTGGTGAGCAGCCGTGGTATTGAAATTGACCCTTCCAAAGCCATATGGGAAATAGGAACTCCTGTTCTTGTTAAAGAAGTAAGGGGTTTACTAGGAAGATTGAATTATATATCCAGATTCATATCCCAACTATCAGAAACGGCGAAACCCTTCTTCAAGTTGCTAAAGAAAGGTGCAAAGGTGAAATGGGATGCGAGAATGCCAACAAGCATTTGAGAAGATCAAGGAATATCTGGTACAACCTCCAAGTATTGGTACCTCCTATCCCTAACATTCCTCTAACTCTATATCGACAGGTTAATGATGAATCCCTGGGAGCTTTACTTGCCCAAACTAACCCCAAGGATCGTAAAGAGCGGGCCATATATTATTTGAGCAAAAAGTTTACAACATCTCAAGTCAAGTATCCAAGCAGTGGAAAGGACTTGCGTAGCATTGGTGCAGGTCCTCCACAGATTGAGGCGATACTGTTGCATTATCATATAGAATTGGTCACCGAGAATGACCCCATCAAATACCTTTTGGAGAAACCAACGTTGTTGGGAAAGATGGCTAAATGGCAAATACGCTTTCGGTAGTTCGATATCAAAACCTCTCCCCAAAAATCTGTCAAGGGAAGAGCGATTGCTGATATGCTAGGCGAGAACCCTCCTAAGGACGTTTGAGAGCAAAACAAGGGAGGTCAAATCCCGAATATATCCGAAGACAAATGGACAATGTACTTGACGGCGCAGTGAACCTCACTTGGATCGTGCATGAGGCGATTTTGATATCCCCCGAAGATCAATATTATCCAGTTTCAGCCAAGTTGGTATTCCCTTGCACCAACAACATTTCTGAATATGAAGCATGCATACTAGGATTACAATTGGCCATCTCATTAAAGGTGAAGAAGCTACTTGGTATATGGAGATTCCATGCTAATCATTTTACAAACTCAAGGGAGTGGAAGACAAAGGATCCCAAGCTTATTCCTTACCATAAGTACCTCGAGGAGCCGATCCAACATTTTGAGGAGATCACTTTTGAATATTCGCGAGAACTCGAGAACCATTTTGCTGATGCTTTGGCCACATTATCGGCCATGTTACAAGTGCAAAATGGTCTTGAGATAGAACCGTTAAGGATTGACATCCTTGAGCAACCCGCATCTTGCATGGTCATTGAAGAAGAACACGATGAGGAACCGTGGTATCATGACATCAAGAATTACCTATCGAAGGGCGAATTCCCTGAGAACAGTCAACCGGAAGATAAAAAAGTACATAAGCAAGATGGCATCTAAATTTTTCCTCGGCGGACGGATCCTATACAAGAGATCCTTTGACTCGACCCTGCCGAGGTGCGTGAATTCCAAAGAAGCAAATCTCATTATGAAAGAGATTCATGAAGGAGAGTGCGGGCCGCATATGAATGGTCACCTCTCGCCAAGGAGATTATGAGACTCGGATATTCTTGGATGACTATCGAGTCGGATTGCAACCAGCATGTTAGATCCTGTCATCAATGTCGGGTATACGGCAACAGGATAAATGCGCCACCAATCGAGCTACATCAAATGTCGAGCCCCGGCCGTTCGCATGTGGGGAATTGATATGATCGGCCCTATCAACCCAAAGGCCTCCAACGGACATCGTTTCATTCTGGTTGCTATTGATTATTTCACCAAATGGATTGAAGCTAGCTCATATGCCAATGTCAGCTGCGAATAGTGTGGCCAAGTTCATCAAGCGAGATATCATCTCAAGATATGGAGTGCCAAGAGCCATCATTACGAGACAATGGCTCAAATTTGAACAACAAGGTAGTCGATCAATTGTTGGAACAATTTAAGGTACGACACCTAAATTCTTCACCTTCACGCCCACAAATGAATGGAGGCGTAGGAAGCGGCAAACAAGAACATCAAGAAGATATTGGCCAAACTGCTGAGAAATATCGAGATTGGCATGAGAGATTGCCATATGCTCTCATGGCCTACCCGAACTTCGATTCGTACTTCCGATTGGGGCAACTCCCTACTCTTTGGTATACGGTATGGAAGCAGTCCTACCGGTAGAAGTGGAAATCCCCTCTTTAAGGATCCTGTCTCAAGTTGAGCTCACGGAAGAGGAGTGGAACCGACAGCAGACGTGAACAATTGAATTTGATTGATGAAAACGATTAAGGGCCATCTGTCATGGTCGAGCTACCAGGAAGAAAGTGGCCGAGCTTTTAACAAGAAGGTCAAGCCCAGAAATTCTAAACAGGGGATGCTAGTTGTGAAGAAAATGCTCCCAAATGCACAACACCCGGGAGGAAAATTTACGCCAAATTATGAAGGCCCCTACGTGATTGGGAAAGTCTTATCCGGGAGCTCTTATACTTGTAAACATGGATGGAGAAGAGTTGGCAAGTCCGGTGAATTCGGATGCCGTGAAGAGATATTTTCCTTGAAATAAATTGAGCTTCGGAGCGATTAATGAGCGGATCCCGAGTCACATAGAATTTTGCATTCGCATGACATCTGCATACATGCATTTGCATACGTTTGTATTTTGCGGGTAAACTGGAATCACGAAGAACCTTGCGAGAGGAACAAGAATCAACATCCGAAGGAGACAGGAGGAAGTCGCTCGGGATTTGAAATTTGGAATGTGATCGGAAATTTTGAACATCTTTGAATTAATTGATCCCTTTTGTTTTTTACGGGAAACGAAAGTCAACATCCGGAGGAAATGAGAAGAAATCGCTTGAACTTAAAATTTTGTATATCTTTGACTAATTGATTCCTTTTGTTTTACAGAAACGGGAGTCAACATTCGAAGGAGGTAGAATGAAGTCGCATCGGGATTTGAAATTTTGAATATCTTTGGTGATCGATTCCTTTTGTTTTACGGGAAACGGAGTCAACGTCGAAGGAGACAAGAAAAAACCGCCGGAACTTAAAATTTTAAATGTTTTGAGCTGATTGTTTCCTTTTGTTTTTACGTGAAACGGAAGTCAATATTTGAAGAAGACGAGGTTTGAGGTTTTCCTCCTTTACAAAGTATTTTCATACACCGTCGTGCTTGAAATTAAGAAAATTTGGATTTGCAAAGCAACGAGCTCTTTCAAAGAAACATTCCTTTCAAATTTCGAAACGTCTTTCGAATACCCTCTCAATGAAGATTTTTGCGAATGATGAATTTTTGATGAAATGCCCCGAGTTTCTATAAAAGGGCATGTTTTGAAAGCTTTTCAAAGGCGATCCTTCGGATGAAAAGAGGCAAACTTTGTCCTTAAACACGTCCCTCGATTCACTTGAACGATGAGTGAGAGTGATAGAGTGAAAGAGCTTAACCTTGGGACGTAGGGGTCATTCGCGTTGATTACATGGATTGAAATGATGAAAAGGCATTTCCATTTCAAAATTATCCATACACATTTATATCCGTTGATATCCAATCGAGCCAAAAGGGAGAATTTTGTGAATATAACCTGTCAAGAACCACCCCACCTTTGGGGCATATTTGGAGGTTCATTGGATGATTTCTTGGAGAA
>NW_025955875.1:0-13001 GCF_020921035.1 Rhodamnia argentea
AGCATAGAGCTGTGTTTTTGAGAAACAGTCGTTCGTGCCTCTTCACTGCGACCTAGGTTGCCCTAGGCACCCCTTCTTGCGAACTTACGGGGCTAATTTGCCGAGTTCCTGAACTATAGTTTGCTCGCGGGCCTGAGGATCTTCTCATTTACTACGTATGTTCGTTCGCGGTACGGGTACCCTAAATATATCCTTATAAGTTTTTCTTGGAAGCAAGGCATTAAGATACTTCGGTTGCCCTATCCATCATGCTTCAAGGTTACCGTGTGGCGGATTTGCCAACCACACCCTCTTTACACTTAGACCAATTAAGCTTATCTTAGCTGACTCCGTCACTCCCTCGGTAATTACGGTGAGTACAGGAAGATTAACCTATTCTCCATCGACTAAGCACCTCAGTCATTCGGCCAGGAGGATTCTCACCTTTCGTTACTCACGCCGGCATTATCACTAGTAAAAACTCCACTGATCCTCCAGTTTAGCTTCACTGTCATTACTAGGCTCCCCTACCGCTAGCTATCACTACAAAAATGACTAGCTAGCCTATTCGGTGTAGGATTTGAGCCCCTTACATTCTTCTCGGCGCTGAAAATTTAGCTTTTACGTGCACTTTAAAGGATCTTCTAAGTCAACCTTCTAGTTGTCTTCGTCTTCCTAATACTACTTAGGGACCTTCGCCGAGGTTTCGCGACACTGAAAGGGTATTCGAGTTTGATTTAGAGGTGGTACCCGGTTTGGACCCTTTCTATTCAGTGCTCTATCCCCACTTATTTTGTCCTTTGCGCTAGTCCTTCTGTAAACTATTTCGGGGAGTTCGATAAGCTTTCACTCCCTAACCACAAGTCATCCAATAACGAAAACCGGTTCGGTCCTCCACTAGGTATTCCTAATTTCAACCTCCGCTCATGGTTAGCTCACCTAGTTTGGGTCTCAAATCACTGACTTAACGCCCACTCGCTTTCGCTGCGGCTCCGTTTAACAATCATAACTCGCAGGCTCATTCTGCAAACAGGCTTTCACTTCTTGTAGATGCAGGTTCTTTTACCCTTTCCCTCCCACGGTCACTATCGGTGACTAAGTAGTATTTCACCTTGCAGGGTGGTCCCCGCTGCTTCCCAACAAATTTCACGTGTTTAGGAAAGAGAGACTCATTTAGAATACAGGACTCTCGCACCTTCTTTAGTATGGCTTCCCAGACAATTATCCTATGAGTAGCTTTGGTAACTCTTATGATGACCATAATTCCTTAAACCCCAATTATGCGAGAGAACTGGTTTGGGCTATTCAAGGGAATCCCTCTTTGTTTTCTTTGACTCTAGCTACTAAAATGTTTAAGTTCGCTAGGTTCGCCCTTGAGCTCGTAAGATACCACATTACTGGTAACAATTCGGAAATCTCTGGATCTCAGCCTAATTTCCTGCTCCCAAAGCTTATCGCAGGATATCACGTCCTTCTTCGACTCTTAGTCCCAAGGCATTCATCCTTAAATAGCTTACTTTTTCGGCAAAATTATTTTTTCTTTCAGTTATCAAAGAAAGATAGCCTCACAACTAGACAGAACTTGTTATAAAACAATTTATCCATCTTCCCTACGGATACCTTGTTACGACTTAGCCCCAATCGTCAACCGCTTCCCTTGTGGGTTATCAGGCATTGCCGACTTTCGTGACTTGACGGGCGGTGTGTAGAGAACGTATTCACTGGCGGATTTTCTATTACTCGAAATTACGACTTCATGGAGGCGAGTTTCAGTCTCCAATCCGAACTTAGCACTTGTTGTAGGCGCCTAGATAATTCCGAGTTCGGCCTGGGAGAATAGTAAAAGCTATCCAGATAATGAGTGGCTACCGGCATGTAGTTCGATGGACTAATCAAGTATGAGGTAGACTGTTTTGTTTAGGCTAAGCCAGCTAGTGTCCCCGTCCCCTTTCAAAGCAGGAAATCTTTCAAGTGGTACGAGTATGAGCAGGAGTGGTTCTGGAAGGCACATCGGCACCCACCGGAGGTTCGTACGCTCACGCTCGTTCCAGGTATTCCACCTCAGCTTATATACTCGCTAACGCTAGATGCTTCGTTTGTAAGTACATTTTCTCCAGAGATCACTTTAAGAAAAAAGCCGGCCATCTTAGGTTACTTTGGTGCTACAAGCTGTTAAGGTGATTGTCAGATATAGCTGCTAGAGCATTTCCAGTGAAGGAAGATCTTCTATCTGAGCAGTTTTGTTACTTTGTTACTCTATAGCTCGCTAACTTCGTTAGCTCATGTGCTCGTTTTACTACTCGCTCGTTCGTTTTCGTTTGCCCAAGAAGCACGTTAGTAGTTGCTTCCAAGTGTTACGGGTACTATATTTCAGCTTATAGAGTTTCTTTTTAGCCCTATCTCTATCCCGCCTATGCCTCAAATCAAGTAAATAAAAAAGCTAATAGCAACCGCGCGTTGTAGCAGCTTTTTCTGGTAGAGATCCATACCCATATTCTTAAGCTGTGATGCGGACTGTCATCTCTCCCTCTCACTATACACCTTGCTTAGATCTTCCCCGGGTGGATGGGCACTCTTCTTTCCTCCGGCCGTCTCATTTTGGTACTAGCTTTCTGGCTCTACCACAGCCTTAGGACAGTTCTACCACGGGCGAATTCCGACCCTCACTTTACCCCCACATCTGGTTACATGCTCATGGGATTGGTTGAAAGAAAGACTCTGACTCATCTAGTTTCCATGCGAAGTACTGATGTGCATGACACTAATTGAGGCAGTTTCAGAGGCCTTTGTTTGACTTTTTGGATGCTCTCAACCTGCATTTCTCAGCGCTCTGCTTCTATAGGCTCCCCGTCTCACCTGTGGATGCGTACTTTGCCTGCTCTGTGGTCTCTTGCTATCGATTCCAATGGCCTCTTTCTTAGGGCACTCCTGAAGCATCCCATAATTTGATATTATAATGAGTTTAATGCGCCTACTTAGCTTGGGCTGTAAGCTAGCAAAGGGTACCAAGCAATCTCGCAAGCTTCAGTTTTCCCCTTGGCCTGGACTGACTGAGAGCAGGGAGAGAAGGAATTTCTACCAGAGAGAGGAATGACTATAGGCAGGGAACTTGCTTTTTACCCTTTCTTTCTTTCTTTGAAGAATAGTGTTGCTTCTCGCGCATTCGTGCTTGCTGTGAAAGTTATATTCATAATCAAGAGATGGGGCTGCCTACTTAACTAAGAAGCAATGGGGACAAAGGCCTCGAATCCTGTCTTTGACGGTGATCATAGCGTGTCACGCTGGGAAACTGATCGAATGTTTTCTGTCTCAATGTCAGTGTGAAAGTCCTATTATCTTGACGAGGTCGAAATAGCATCACAGAAAGAGCAGCTACTCCCAGTTGGCCAGCATCAAAGCAGGAGCTTCCCCCGGGGACCCGAACTTTATCTTTTCTTTCTCCAAGAGCCCCCCTTTTCCTCACAGACTAGGGGATGAATCTCGATACCTAAAAGCAGTTATATAAAGCACTGCTGCCACTTCCTTTGCTACCGGCTTCTTTCAGTCCTAAAGTCAATCAAGAGGCTAAACTCGATCTATCTTTCCGGCTTAGCCGAACTCCTTCAGCTCTGAACCAAAGAAAATTTTTCTATATTGTACCCTCATCGACATCTCCTTACGCTGATTCAATAGAAGCTGGGTCGTGAACAAGAGCTGAAAGACGTTCAAGCTCAAAGCTACTGGTTCTGTCATACTCTATTCTATTTCTTTCTACTCTCGAGTGACTGGCTTTCCTTTCGAGCAGACTAAAAAGAAGAAGAAGGTAAGGTAGCAGCTACGACTTCTTCCTTCGGGGCTTACTTGCCAAGTCCAATAGCAACGGATTCTGTACCAGCGGATGAAAGAGTACCGGAGTCATTTCCATGAAACCTTCCACCAAGAACAGATTCAATAGCTGCGCTTACGGATAGTTGACCAAGAGCCTCTACGATCAGATCTGCAGCGGAAATACCATTAACATTCACAGCGGGTAGGCAAACAACGGTTATTCTCGATGCAGTGGGAACAGTAAGAGCGGCAAGGGTTATTACCCACACTGGGTATTCAATAGCCAGGGATGACAGCTTCTTCCCCAAAAGCAAGAGCGGGAGTACTCAAGCAGCGGCAGCATTCACAGCAGATGAAATAGCTTCCTATTATTTCACAAGAACCATGGCATGAGGTATCCGAATCCCGCGAGTAGGAACTCGGCTCTTTCTTCTGGTATGTCGATGTCCGAGTAATCAATATGTATAGGACATTTTGAATCACTTGAGCCCTGATACTACTAAGCTACTTGTGGTCCACGTGCCCTTTACGCCCAGTCTGCAGTCTCGGTCTCCTCCACTCAGAAGACTGTCCATACTAAGAACCCGACTTGATCGAAATATCGTAATAATTTTTTATTATTCACATAGGCCACTCATAAGTTTTGTCGAAAGACTAATGACGTGGTTTAGGCAATGTATGTTTTTTCCTTGTTGACCAAAAGGCGGTTCCGACGTTCAACTCGTAAAGGCAAAGAAAAAGGGATCCGCCTCGTTAGCCCTATGTAAGAAAAATATGGTTAAGCCGCTGTTCCCATCTTTCTAGTAGGGTTCCTCCATTATAAACAAGCGGGAAAAGCTTCTATAGTGGGCAGCACAAGGTTTTCCTTATGGCCCATAGATCAGAGTGGGAACAGTTTTTAAAAACCAGGGAGAGTTTTCCTAGGCTAAAGCTACTTGATTGTACCGGAGGGTGGTAGTCAACTACCGTTCACTATTTTTTCACGATTGTCGGCAGACATAAAAAAAAGTAAAAAGTGGGGACATTCGACAAACGAACGGGCATCGAGGTGCCAAACGTCATCAAACCGGTTAAAACTTCTTTAATAGTCCACTGTTGGCGGAAGCCAATGTCCCGGGGACTCTTCATTAACGAAACAGAAAACGATTTTATTTTCATTTTCATAGTGGATATAGTTTTTGTCAAGCCAAGCTTGGCCATAGTTCTTCCATACCAACTTAGCTGCCCGGCGCTGCTTCATAAGTAAGAAAGGTTTAGGAGCACCTCGGCAACAGCAAAGGCAATTAGTTAGAACAGTATAATGTTCTATGAGCGAGACTCTTCTTTTACTAATATACACTGAACACCAAGCCAATCCCACCGGATAACCTATGCATTCAATTAGAAAACCTGCCCGGAAAGCTACTCCAATCACTTCCCACTACCAGAATAAAACAAGGGGTAGAAAGTGACTTTTTAACTTACGCAATTCGAACCTTGCTTCAGGGAATTCGCGGCAAAGAGAGCGAGTGGGGGGTAGGGGGGAGGCACGGGTGGAACGAACATCTTAAAGCATTGGCGCAAGTATCCCCTGCACGACTTGCATCAAGATCATTCAAAGCAGTTGTTCAAGCTCGAGATAGACTGTAGCTTGAGCCGGCAGCAAGCAAGAAAGTCTTCAAAAGGGAGGGAGTTATCGCATGCCTGGCTCAGCCATTAGAGTTAGAGTCCGGCTAACTTACCACCAAATCAATCGAAGAATTCTTCATCCTTTGGATTTCGAAAAAAAAAACAAAATCCTATGCTGCTTGAGGAAGGGGACAGTCACAGGCTCGCTTATTCTTCCTTTTCTTCTCCAGTAGCATCTTCTTCATCGGCTTATGTGTCTGCGTATGGGGATGCTGTTCTATATCTTGATTCTGTTCTAGACCCATAGGACCATGTTTCAAAGCTAGCCTATATACCTTACCCCCGAGGAGCAACCAAAGGAAGCTCTAATTCCTTTAGTTTAGGGCCCCTTCTGTTAGTTTTTCGGGTGCTGGATCATCTTCTCGTAAGAACTCCCCATCCACACCACAACTTTTTGCTTGCTGGTGACGGCTTAAGCGACCGTTACTTGCTCGATGCGGTTTGGCATATGCGACTACTGCTTGGTCGAAACCCCCTGCTTGCTGTTATGGCCTAAGCAACCATAGCTTCTACCTTGCTTGCTGGTTACAGCTTTAGCGACTTTCACTTTAGATTCAAGCAATTAACGTAGTTAATCGCCCCGCCAAAAGGGCTTCGAAAGAAAGAAAAAGGTGCGTGCCGCACTCACGAGGGACTGCCTCTATGAGTTCTATTCCGAACACAGTTGTTTGAGTGGATCCATTCTTTTCCTTTTTTCAACCTCTTTCTATTAAGTAGAAATAGATGGAACCGGAGCCCCGTAATCTCATCTCTTTGCCAGTTCAGTGCAACCCTTCCATTAGGGCAACCTTAACTCGCTTCGTCGTCATGATCGGGAGAACTCACAATGCCCAGATATTCTTTCTTGGACATCAGTTCGTGAGACACTAGTCTCTCTTTCTCTTTGAAGTCGCGGGCTACCATATCTAGAAGGAAAGGTCTTAAGGCGGCCGGGCTTAGGGTGTGACGAGAAGGTTGAGGTACCCGAGCAAGATAGTCACATCTTCGAAGATGATACTAAACCACATTTCTGAGGAAGATGATTCTGATGAGGATGACGAGAAAAAGAATAAAAACTAGAGCGATCGTCAGTGGCAGCCGTTAGGAATTCTATTATATTAGTAAGCTCAGTCTTTGGAGTGTAAGTGCCAGCCCTTTTCCTTTCTTCGGGGGCCCACCATGATAAGCTTTCTTCCCAGGCCAGTGCCTTTCTATCCAGTTATAGATGGAGTGCTAAAGATTGGAGTCCTAAGGAAAGACTATCCAGGTTCAGTTGCTTTCCTTCTAGTTGAAGTGCTAAGAACATATATTTCCCTGTAAGTTTACTTTGCTGTAGGTTTGAGATTCCTTTTTTGAGGTTCCATAGTAGCGAGCCATAGGAAGTAAATGGTAAGGCTAACAACGATAATAGTCTCTAGTAGGGATATAGATAGTTCCCTGAGAGGGCCAAAGAGAAGGTCTAACTAGATTGATTTTTCTTATAGGGATATCTTTTTACTGAGCGTAAGGATCCTCCTCCTTCCCTTGAGGTAGGTACCGATACCGATCCAGCCGAGGTAGAATAGTTTCCTTTCCTGTGCGAAACGCTAAACTTATTCAACTGCAGAAAAAAGGCAAGCCAACACTCAAGTACAAGCAAATGGGCAAGCGGGTAAGCTCTCCGGTCAATACAGCAAGGAAGATTTGGAACCCCAACGGCACGGACATTTTCGGGGACTAGCCCGCCTTCACTATCTTGATCATATCATCCGATCTCTCTTCTAAAAGTAAAACTGACTTAAAGGCCTAGAAACAAGCATCCAAACAAGAGTTAATAGGGTATGCGCTACCATACGGGGTAGAAATGAAGTTCCTAAAGATGTGCCAGTAGTTGGAAAATTCTTATCATCTGGAGATGAAAAGAAATTCTATGTAGAGAGATAGATTCAAATGGAGTCTATCCCGCTACTTTAAGTCCCACGGCTGATGATTCAATTCATCTGCACACCGCTTATTCAACAAAGGCTATTTGAACAATGGGTACTCATCCATGAGCTCCTACTACCACTAGCCCTAGCTGTTGACTATCTAGCTTCAAAACCACAGTCTATACGAAAGCTGCCTTTATTGCCAACAGCTTTTATTGCATCAACCGCGGATCATACCACTTGCATCGCTTACTCAAGGAGTTCAGTTCCTATTGAGGAAGATCTGCCATTGGTTTCAAAAGAAATCCATTTGGTACCCTCTTCCGACTTAGATTTATTTGATTCACTTCCTAACTCGTCTTTTGCTGATTAAATAGAGGCCTTATCGAGCCCCTTTCTACACAATCTCTTGCTGTCTTAACCCGGAGGACGGGTTTTGATCCTTTTCTAGCCGAGTTTTGTGTTTCGAGTCTCATGTTGAGTTTTGTCTTTCATGTGATACTTTGCCTTAAGAACTAGAGCTGAGCCCGTTCCTCGCTCAAGTTTTGTCTCTTTCTTGACCCGCCTGCCAGATAAGTTGGCTAACCGTGGCCTACTCCTTTCCCGAACCAGCCCTCCCTCTTTCTGCCTCTTTAGTTGGAACGACTGCCTACGCCTACCCTTGGTCGGTTAAAGCTATGCACTGATTCACTCTTATTGTATCGGGTCGGGAACGAAAGCTTTCTAATATGGGCAGAGACTTCAGGATCGACCATAACATAAGGATCCTCCGCTCTGGTTCTACATTCTATCTCTCTTCTTTGTGATATGGATTTATAATGATAGGATTATAAGTAGTAGGAACTGGACCATCTTCTGGAACATAATCAATTTATTACAAAGATTATAATTCTAATTTCATTTCGTAGAGGTATAAGATTTATAAGAAGGTAAAGAAGATAAGTTAGCTTTATACTACTATAAGTACTCATGCTTCTCAAATCCATGGAGATTCAGGTAGGGGCTGCAGAGATCTTTCCTCATATTCAAACATGAAAACCTTAACCACCTATGATTCCTTTCTTTTTTCAAATTATGCATAGACTTTATTTTCCTTTCTTCTTAGACTTTATAGGACCAGGTAATCCCGAGACAGAACATAGCCATCCCCGGACTCAATAAAGTCTCAAGGGAACTCTTAGGTCCTTCTCTTGCCTTAGAATAATCAAGTACTCACTCTCTTCTCTGAACTACGTTACCTTCGGTGAATGCTTTCTTGCCAACATGCCTTCCTTTTAGACCGGATCTCTCATAGGTCAAACTGAAAAATGTAAAAGAGCTCTGGTAAGGCTCGCATAGGCTATGTCTCTGAGCTCAGAAGGACTGTAACTTCACTATGCATAGATCTCTCTATGGGTTATACCGATGAAAGAAGTGGCTACGATGGTTCAATAAGAGTTTTCGCCGAGCCGCCCCGGAGAAATGGGAGCAGAAAGGAGGTTCTAGAACTGGATTGTTGAGCAAATACCATAGCACATAGTACTAGGAGCCCAGAGACCAAGACTCCATTCTTAAAAGCTCGAACTTACCCATCCGAACAAGACGCACATACCCCTTTTTGGGTATGACTAGTGAGCCAGGCAGGAAGCTGACAAAGAAAGAAACCGTCTCCTTACGCCCTCATGCTCAACGCCTTGCTCAGACAGCTGATAGCGAACGGTTTATCGCACGTTCAGAAGCTCCGAGGAACCGGGCACCAGCTCTCGATTCTTCCTTTAGCCGGCCGAGAAAGCGATTGATAAAGCCAACAATTCTTTCCGGATCTTTTTTCCGAATATCTTAGATAGAACCTCACAAGCCTTATCACCAGAATTCACAACTAACTCCCGACCGATAAGAGGCTCGATGTAATTGACCTCGATAGTCTTGAATGCTCCTTCCATCTACGAAAACGAATCCCAGCCATATTTAGATTTAGATGTTCAACCGGAAAAGCATCTCGAAAAAAAAAGAGAAGATTACCGAGTGAGCCAATAAGAAGCTCTTTTTATATGATTAAGACAAGACATTGAATTGGATCTCTATTCTCGGGGAGAATCCATGCTCTGTCAACCAGCTTACTTAAGGGTTCAGATTGAGCTAGTTCTAAAGTGGAAAGAAGGAAATGAAATGGACTACTTTCATCCTATCCTCCATGGGGCGGGCTCTCGTATAAGAAGGGAATGGCTGCTCTGAAGGAAGGTATGCAGTAGCTAGCAGTATAGAAGTGATCTCACTTTCGAAAGTCAGTCTCGACGATCTTGCTCGGACCGGGCTTTAGTCTTTTGTTGTCATCCTGAGACCAATGGTTAGAAGGGCCAACTATGTATCAAAAATGGAAGCGGAGATTGCGTATGGATGGAGGAGATACTAAGCAAGACAATATAAAGACGCAGGAGAAAACCTCCATATCCATATAGGACCGAGAATTCCGAAACGAAAGAGAAACCGGCACATACCAAGATCAATCCAGGCTGGTTTGGTTTGATAGAGCCTGGATTTTTACGCCTGTGCGCGAAGAAAGCCTCCACTGGGGGACAATCACTCATTTCTTCTGTTCATAGTTTATCTTACCCCTTTCAACAAAGCTCAGATCTGCAGGATGATTCAGTCAGATGATCGAAAGATCAGGTCTTGGTCGGAAAAGAGAGGGCTTTCAACCTCGAATTCTTAATAGTAGGGCCATTTTCCAAAGAGTTTCAAACATAGCAAGAAAGATGGATAAGAGAAAAAGGGCGGAAAGGAAGTTCACTCTAGAGGTTCGGAGACGCGAGAGCTATCCATAGTAATGAAATGTAGCGACGGCCCTTGGACCTAACATTAGGAAGCAGACAATCATACTTGCTTAAGTTAAGAGTTCTTGCTTCACTTGGGGAAAGAAAGTGAGTGATCCTACCTCGCCCTTGGCTAAGCTAAGGCTACAACCATTGGGGAATATACCTTTGAGAATAACTGTCCTGTAAAGGACTTTTCTGGCATTGACTTCCTTCCGAAACTCCTGCCTAAAAAGATGGCTTCAGAACTGGCTGGAACTTCTATTACGGGTTCTCAAATCTTCTTTCCCAATACAAGACTTTCCCGCTACTTGAACTATACTACACTGTCCGTCATTCTAGTCTCACTCTCGGGTGCAGGTATTTTCGGTACTACGGCACTTGAGCGGGCTTTCATCCCTGATCAATAAGGCGCTTTAACTTGACGGAAAGCGTGCTAACTGATGTTCTTTCCCCGGTATTGGACTTTATGAAAGAGTATCTTCAGTTCAGGGGGAAGCCTAAAAGGAGACCTTTTTCAAAACTGTCTTTAGTTCTCATTTTTCTGTACAATCTTTTGGGTACGAGTTGGGGTAGTGAGGAGTTGCTTCATAAGGCACATGATTTGGCTAATGAATATTTGCAAGTCATCTCTCACAGTGATGACACTTTATACCAGAAAACTTACTTTCATCTTCGATGGAATGGAATTCCCCAACAGGTGAATGCGTTAAGGTGAATGTAGATGCTGCTGAATTAGATAATGTACATGCGGGTTTGGTCTGATTGCATTGCCCGAGATAGTGCAGGTTTTGTATTAGGGGGGCACAGTCAATGAGGAGTTTTAGGCAACATGATAGTCCTTCAATGGAGGCTGCAGCTGCAGCGGTGAGATTTTGAGTTTGATTTGCATTGGAGATGGGATTCATTCCTAGATGTAGTCATTGAAAGTGATTCCGCTAATTTGGTAATAGCTCTGCATAGGAAGGAAGGATCTTTTTCTCCATTTGGCCCTATCTTGGAGGATCTTTTTCACCTAACACGCCAGTTCAGGTCATGTTCTTTTAATCATGTGAGAAGGGAAGGTAATACAGCGGCTCATAGTTTAGCTAAGTTTGCTTTAAATGTGGATAATGAATTGGTGTGGGTCGAAGGGTGTCCGTCATGGCTGGAGCCTGCGGTTCTCAACGATGTACTTTTGTCTCATTTTGATTAATTATATATGCTCTCGTTTCCTATCCAAAAAAAGTAAAGTCAAAGTGTTAGTTGGTCGTTCCAAAAAATGGATTCGATACCATTTTTTACTCAAAAAAAAGAGTTGTCATATCTCGGTAATGGGGTCTTTGTTGATTCGGAATCACGCTCTGTAGGATTTGAACCTACGACATCGGGTTTTGGAGACCCACGTTCTACCGAACTGAACTAAGAGCGTTTTCTTATCACAGTAGATAGGACTGTAAAGAAAAAAGGATTCTTTTTTACCCCAATACATCTTGCATGCATATAGTCTCATTAAATGAAAGATTTTGGATGTCAAATTTGAATCGATCAACATGGATTCCTCCTTACTGCCCAGAGGAGAAGGTTTAGGTAGGGATGACAGGATTGGAACCCGTGACATTTTTTACCCAAAACAAGGGCGCTACATCCCTTTCAATTGGTCTACGGTGTCATTGTAGAGAATCCCTGCCCTGTTTTCCACATGGTTATTTCCTCTATCGATATCCAATTTATCTTGCCATTTCTTCTTTTTGTCTTTATTGATTTATATATATACTCATCATCATCCCGCCGCTCCTACCAACGCGGACTTCCTTATGATAAAAGGGGTGTTAAATAACCAGCCCTTTGAATAAGCGAGGCTTTCCCGATAGGAAGAGTTGCATGCGGAGAGATCCCCATTCCGTGTATGCGGTTAAGCAAGCCCTGCCGCCAGCTTCCACCCAGACAAAAAACGTGAGCGCCTAGCGCGAAAGGTTGCTTTACTAAAAAAAAAGAGTTGGCGCGTTAGCGCTTTAGTCTTCAATAAGTGGCGGAGCTTGAAGAAGCGAAGCGAGCCTATAGTAGCAGCCTCTTACGTTTTTCAGGCCCTTTGACTTGAGATTCTATTAGTCAAGCGCTAGCGCCCCTATAGAGTCAGGCTCTTCTGCTATCAATGAAAGCGAAAGACAGACACCAGTGCGTTTTGTTTTGTATAGATCGAGACTTGGAGCTTGATTCTTTACTCATTCCATACTGGGAAGAATTGCAGGAAATCGTTCGATAACACGGATTCCTATTTATCAATGATATCCGACGATCAAGACAATTCCCGTGAAACTCTTTCATAGAAGTGAATTCTTATTCTTTCCAAGCAAATAGCATTTCCTATTGATTTGTCTCCTGGACTGGACCTATTCTGATTCTGAATTATCCGTCGCTACGCTGTTCCCAAGGACTAGCAAAATCGAAATAGCGAAATTCTTGGGTCATCTCAATGGGTTCAGAAACCACACGTTTCTCTGGATCATCATAGCGTACTTCCACATATCCACTCAGAGGAAGATCTTTTCGTAATGGATGACCCTCCGAAACCATAATCTGTTGATATACGGCGTAGATCCGGATGATTGAGTGGAAGAAACACCAAACATATCCCAAACTTCTCGCTCCCACCGGCCGGCTGATGGAAATAGACTGACTACCGTAGATATTCGTGCATTACTTCGTCTGCACTGGTTTGTCCACGAATGCGTGAGTTATACCGAGTACTCAGTAAATTATAGACCACTTCAAATCTTCGTTTTCGAGAGAGGGATGATCAACTCCGCAAATATCGATCGAAACTTGAACCCTTGTATAGGTATGCAATTTCAGAAAGCACAACAATTGAAATGGGTAGTCCGTATTG
>NW_025955875.1:15601-65601 GCF_020921035.1 Rhodamnia argentea
AAACGAGAGCATATATAATTAATCAAAATGAGACAAAAGTACATCGTTGAGAACCGCAGGCTCCAGCCATGACGGACACCCTTCGACCCACACCAATTCATTATCCACATTTAAAGCAAACTTAGCTAAACTATGAGCCGCTGTATTACCTTCCCTTCTCACATGATTAAAAGAACATGACCTGAACTGGCGTGTTAGGTGAAAAAGATCCTCCAAGATAGGGCCAAATGGAGAAAAAGATCCTTCCTTCCTATGCAGAGCTATTACCAAATTAGCGGAATCACTTTCAATGACTACATCTAGGAATGAATCCCATCTCCAATGCAAATCAAACTCAAAATCTCACCGCTGCAGCTGCAGCCTCCATTGAAGGACTATCATGTTGCCTAAAACTCCTCATTGACTGTGCCCCCTAATACAAAACCTGCACTATCTCGGGCAATGCAATCAGACCAAACCCGCATGTACATTATCTAATTCAGCAGCATCTACATTCACCTTAACGCATTCACCTGTTGGGGAATTCCATTCCATCGAAGATGAAAGTAAGTTTTCTGGTATAAAGTGTCATCACTGTGAGAGATGACTTGCAAATATTCATTAGCCAAATCATGTGCCTTATGAAGCAACTCCTCACTACCCCAACTCGTACCCAAAAGATTGTACAGAAAAATGAGAACTAAAGACAGTTTTGAAAAAGGTCTCCTTTTAGGCTTCCCCCTGAACTGAAGATACTCTTTCATAAAGTCCAATACCGGGGGAAAGAACATCAGTTAGCACGCTTTCCGTCAAGTTAAAGCGCCTTATTGATCAGGGATGAAAGCCCGCTCAAGTGCCGTAGTACCGAAAATACCTGCACCCGAGAGTGAGACTAGAATGACGGACAGTGTAGTATAGTTCAAGTAGCGGGAAAGTCTTGTATTGGGAAAGAAGATTTGAGAACCCGTAATAGAAGTTCCAGCCAGTTCTGAAGCCATCTTTTTAGGCAGGAGTTTCGGAAGGAAGTCAATGCCAGAAAAGTCCTTTACAGGACAGTTATTCTCAAAGGTATATTCCCCAATGGTTGTAGCCTTAGCTTAGCCAAGGGCGAGGTAGGATCACTCACTTTCTTTCCCCAAGTGAAGCAAGAACTCTTAACTTAAGCAAGTATGATTGTCTGCTTCCTAATGTTAGGTCCAAGGGCCGTCGCTACATTTCATTACTATGGATAGCTCTCGCGTCTCCGAACCTCTAGAGTGAACTTCCTTTCCGCCCTTTTTCTCTTATCCATCTTTCTTGCTATGTTTGAAACTCTTTGGAAAATGGCCCTACTATTAAGAATTCGAGGTTGAAAGCCCTCTCTTTTCCGACCAAGACCTGATCTTTCGATCATCTGACTGAATCATCCTGCAGATCTGAGCTTTGTTGAAAGGGGTAAGATAAACTATGAACAGAAGAAATGAGTGATTGTCCCCCAGTGGAGGCTTTCTTCGCGCACAGGCGTAAAAATCCAGGCTCTATCAAACCAAACCAGCCTGGATTGATCTTGGTATGTGCCGGTTTCTCTTTCGTTTCGGAATTCTCGGTCCTATATGGATATGGAGGTTTTCTCCTGCGTCTTTATATTGTCTTGCTTAGTATCTCCTCCATCCATACGCAATCTCCGCTTCCATTTTTGATACATAGTTGGCCCTTCTAACCATTGGTCTCAGGATGACAACAAAAGACTAAAGCCCGGTCCGAGCAAGATCGTCGAGACTGACTTTCGAAAGTGAGATCACTTCTATACTGCTAGCTACTGCATACCTTCCTTCAGAGCAGCCATTCCCTTCTTATACGAGAGCCCGCCCCATGGAGGATAGGATGAAAGTAGTCCATTTCATTTCCCTTCTTTCCACTTTAGAACTAGCTCAATCTGAACCCTTAAGTAAGCTGGTTGACAGAGCATGGATTCTCCCCGAGAATAGAGATCCAATTCAATGTCTTGTCTTAATCATATAAAAAAGAGCTTCTTATTGGCTCACTCGGTAATCTTCTCTTTTTTTTTTCGAGATGCTTTTCCGGTTGAACATCTAAATCTAAATATGGCTGGGATTCGTTTTCGTAGATGGAAGGAGCATTCAAGACTATCGAGGTCAATTACATCGAGCCTCTTATCGGTCGGGAGTTAGTTGTGAATTCTGGTGATAAGGCTTGTGAGGTTCTATCTAAGATATTCGGAAAAAAGATCCGGAAAGAATTGTTGGCTTTATCAATCGCTTTCTCGGCCGGCTAAAGGAAGAATCGAGAGCTGGTGCCCGGTTCCTCGGAGCTTCTGAACGTGCGATAAACCGTTCGCTATCAGCTGTCTGAGCAAGGCGTTGAGCATGAGGGCGTAAGGAGACGGTTTCTTTCTTTGTCAGCTTCCTGCCTGGCTCACTAGTCATACCCAAAAAGGGGTATGTGCGTCTTGTTCGGATGGGTAAGTTCGAGCTTTTAAGAATGGAGTCTTGGTCTCTGGGCTCCTAGTACTATGTGCTATGGTATTTGCTCAACAATCCAGTTCTAGAACCTCCTTTCTGCTCCCATTTCTCCGGGGCGGCTCGGCGAAAACTCTTATTGAACCATCGTAGCCACTTCTTTCATCGGTATAACCCATAGAGAGATCTATGCATAGTGAAGTTACAGTCCTTCTGAGCTCAGAGACATAGCCTATGCGAGCCTTACCAGAGCTCTTTTACATTTTTCAGTTTGACCTATGAGAGATCCGGTCTAAAAGGAAGGCATGTTGGCAAGAAAGCATTCACCGAAGGTAACGTAGTTCAGAGAAGAGAGTGAGTACTTGATTATTCTAAGGCAAGAGAAGGACCTAAGAGTTCCCTTGAGACTTTATTGAGTCCGGGGATGGCTATGTTCTGTCTCGGGATTACCTGGTCCTATAAAGTCTAAGAAGAAAGGAAAATAAAGTCTATGCATAATTTGAAAAAAGAAAGGAATCATAGGTGGTTAAGGTTTTCATGTTTGAATATGAGGAAAGATCTCTGCAGCCCCTACCTGAATCTCCATGGATTTGAGAAGCATGAGTACTTATAGTAGTATAAAGCTAACTTATCTTCTTTACCTTCTTATAAATCTTATACCTCTACGAAATGAAATTAGAATTATAATCTTTGTAATAAATTGATTATGTTCCAGAAGATGGTCCAGTTCCTACTACTTATAATCCTATCATTATAAATCCATATCACAAAGAAGAGAGATAGAATGTAGAACCAGAGCGGAGGATCCTTATGTTATGGTCGATCCTGAAGTCTCTGCCCATATTAGAAAGCTTTCGTTCCCGACCCGATACAATAAGAGTGAATCAGTGCATAGCTTTAACCGACCAAGGGTAGGCGTAGGCAGTCGTTCCAACTAAAGAGGCAGAAAGAGGGAGGGCTGGTTCGGGAAAGGAGTAGGCCACGGTTAGCCAACTTATCTGGCAGGCGGGTCAAGAAAGAGACAAAACTTGAGCGAGGAACGGGCTCAGCTCTAGTTCTTAAGGCAAAGTATCACATGAAAGACAAAACTCAACATGAGACTCGAAACACAAAACTCGGCTAGAAAAGGATCAAAACCCGTCCTCCGGGTTAAGACAGCAAGAGATTGTGTAGAAAGGGGCTCGATAAGGCCTCTATTTAATCAGCAAAAGACGAGTTAGGAAGTGAATCAAATAAATCTAAGTCGGAAGAGGGTACCAAATGGATTTCTTTTGAAACCAATGGCAGATCTTCCTCAATAGGAACTGAACTCCTTGAGTAAGCGATGCAAGTGGTATGATCCGCGGTTGATGCAATAAAAGCTGTTGGCAATAAAGGCAGCTTTCGTATAGACTGTGGTTTTGAAGCTAGATAGTCAACAGCTAGGGCTAGTGGTAGTAGGAGCTCATGGATGAGTACCCATTGTTCAAATAGCCTTTGTTGAATAAGCGGTGTGCAGATGAATTGAATCATCAGCCGTGGGACTTAAAGTAGCGGGATAGACTCCATTTGAATCTATCTCTCTACATAGAATTTCTTTTCATCTCCAGATGATAAGAATTTTCCAACTACTGGCACATCTTTAGGAACTTCATTTCTACCCCGTATGGTAGCGCATACCCTATTAACTCTTGTTTGGATGCTTGTTTCTAGGCCTTTAAGTCAGTTTTACTTTTAGAAGAGAGATCGGATGATATGATCAAGATAGTGAAGGCGGGCTAGTCCCCGAAAATGTCCGTGCCGTTGGGGTTCCAAATCTTCCTTGCTGTATTGACCGGAGAGCTTACCCGCTTGCCCATTTGCTTGTACTTGAGTGTTGGCTTGCCTTTTTTCTGCAGTTGAATAAGTTTAGCGTTTCGCACAGGAAAGGAAACTATTCTACCTCGGCTGGATCGGTATCGGTACCTACCTCAAGGGAAGGAGGAGGATCCTTACGCTCAGTAAAAAAGATATCCCTATAAGAAAAATCAATCTAGTTAGACCTTCTCTTTGGCCCTCTCAGGGAACTATCTATATCCCTACTAGAGACTATTATCGTTGTTAGCCTTACCATTTACTTCCTATGGCTCGCTACTATGGAACCTCAAAAAAGGAATCTCAAACCTACAGCAAAGTAAACTTACAGGGAAATATATGTTCTTAGCACTTCAACTAGAAGGAAAGCAACTGAACCTGGATAGTCTTTCCTTAGGACTCCAATCTTTAGCACTCCATCTATAACTGGATAGAAAGGCACTGGCCTGGGAAGAAAGCTTATCATGGTGGGCCCCCGAAGAAAGGAAAAGGGCTGGCACTTACACTCCAAAGACTGAGCTTACTAATATAATAGAATTCCTAACGGCTGCCACTGACGATCGCTCTAGTTTTTATTCTTTTTCTCGTCATCCTCATCAGAATCATCTTCCTCAGAAATGTGGTTTAGTATCATCTTCGAAGATGTGACTATCTTGCTCGGGTACCTCAACCTTCTCGTCACACCCTAAGCCCGGCCGCCTTAAGACCTTTCCTTCTAGATATGGTAGCCCGCGACTTCAAAGAGAAAGAGAGACTAGTGTCTCACGAACTGATGTCCAAGAAAGAATATCTGGGCATTGTGAGTTCTCCCGATCATGACGACGAAGCGAGTTAAGGTTGCCCTAATGGAAGGGTTGCACTGAACTGGCAAAGAGATGAGATTACGGGGCTCCGGTTCCATCTATTTCTACTTAATAGAAAGAGGTTGAAAAAAGGAAAAGAATGGATCCACTCAAACAACTGTGTTCGGAATAGAACTCATAGAGGCAGTCCCTCGTGAGTGCGGCACGCACCTTTTTCTTTCTTTCGAAGCCCTTTTGGCGGGGCGATTAACTACGTTAATTGCTTGAATCTAAAGTGAAAGTCGCTAAAGCTGTAACCAGCAAGCAAGGTAGAAGCTATGGTTGCTTAGGCCATAACAGCAAGCAGGGGGTTTCGACCAAGCAGTAGTCGCATATGCCAAACCGCATCGAGCAAGTAACGGTCGCTTAAGCCGTCACCAGCAAGCAAAAAGTTGTGGTGTGGATGGGGGAGTTCTTACGAGAAGATGATCCAGCACCCGAAAAACTAACAGAAGGGGCCCTAAACTAAAGGAATTAGAGCTTCCTTTGGTTGCTCCTCGGGGGTAAGGTATATAGGCTAGCTTTGAAACATGGTCCTATGGGTCTAGAACAGAATCAAGATATAGAACAGCATCCCCATACGCAGACACATAAGCCGATGAAGAAGATGCTACTGGAGAAGAAAAGGAAGAATAAGCGAGCCTGTGACTGTCCCCTTCCTCAAGCAGCATAGGATTTTGTTTTTTTTTCGAAATCCAAAGGATGAAGAATTCTTCGATTGATTTGGTGGTAAGTTAGCCGGACTCTAACTCTAATGGCTGAGCCAGGCATGCGATAACTCCCTCCCTTTTGAAGACTTTCTTGCTTGCTGCCGGCTCAAGCTACAGTCTATCTCGAGCTTGAACAACTGCTTTGAATGATCTTGATGCAAGTCGTGCAGGGGATACTTGCGCCAATGCTTTAAGATGTTCGTTCCACCCGTGCCTCCCCCCTACCCCCCACTCGCTCTCTTTGCCGCGAATTCCCTGAAGCAAGGTTCGAATTGCGTAAGTTAAAAAGTCACTTTCTACCCCTTGTTTTATTCTGGTAGTGGGAAGTGATTGGAGTAGCTTTCCGGGCAGGTTTTCTAATTGAATGCATAGGTTATCCGGTGGGATTGGCTTGGTGTTCAGTGTATATTAGTAAAAGAAGAGTCTCGCTCATAGAACATTATACTGTTCTAACTAATTGCCTTTGCTGTTGCCGAGGTGCTCCTAAACCTTTCTTACTTATGAAGCAGCGCCGGGCAGCTAAGTTGGTATGGAAGAACTATGGCCAAGCTTGGCTTGACAAAAACTATATCCACTATGAAAATGAAAATAAAATCGTTTTCTGTTTCGTTAATGAAGAGTCCCCGGGACATTGGCTTCCGCCAACAGTGGACTATTAAAGAAGTTTTAACCGGTTTGATGACGTTTGGCACCTCGATGCCCGTTCGTTTGTCGAATGTCCCCACTTTTTACTTTTTTTTATGTCTGCCGACAATCGTGAAAAAATAGTGAACGGTAGTTGACTACCACCCTCCGGTACAATCAAGTAGCTTTAGCCTAGGAAAACTCTCCCTGGTTTTTAAAAACTGTTCCCACTCTGATCTATGGGCCATAAGGAAAACCTTGTGCTGCCCACTATAGAAGCTTTTCCCGCTTGTTTATAATGGAGGAACCCTACTAGAAAGATGGGAACAGCGGCTTAACCATATTTTTCTTACATAGGGCTAACGAGGCGGATCCCTTTTTCTTTGCCTTTACGAGTTGAACGTCGGAACCGCCTTTTGGTCAACAAGGAAAAAACATACATTGCCTAAACCACGTCATTAGTCTTTCGACAAAACTTATGAGTGGCCTATGTGAATAATAAAAAATTATTACGATATTTCGATCAAGTCGGGTTCTTAGTATGGACAGTCTTCTGAGTGGAGGAGACCGAGACTGCAGACTGGGCGTAAAGGGCACGTGGACCACAAGTAGCTTAGTAGTATCAGGGCTCAAGTGATTCAAAATGTCCTATACATATTGATTACTCGGACATCGACATACCAGAAGAAAGAGCCGAGTTCCTACTCGCGGGATTCGGATACCTCATGCCATGGTTCTTGTGAAATAATAGGAAGCTATTTCATCTGCTGTGAATGCTGCCGCTGCTTGAGTACTCCCGCTCTTGCTTTTGGGGGAAGAAGCTGTCATCCCTGGCTATTGAATACCCAGTGTGGGTAATAACCCTTGCCGCTCTTACTGTTCCCACTGCATCGAGAATAACCGTTGTTTGCCTACCCGCTGTGAATGTTAATGGTATTTCCGCTGCAGATCTGATCGTAGAGGCTCTTGGTCAACTATCCGTAAGCGCAGCTATTGAATCTGTTCTTGGTGGAAGGTTTCATGGAAATGACTCCGGTACTCTTTCATCCGCTGGTACAGAATCCGTTGCTATTGGACTTGGCAAGTAAGCCCCGAAGGAAGAAGTCGTAGCTGCTACCTTACCTTCTTCTTCTTTTTAGTCTGCTCGAAAGGAAAGCCAGTCACTCGAGAGTAGAAAGAAATAGAATAGAGTATGACAGAACCAGTAGCTTTGAGCTTGAACGTCTTTCAGCTCTTGTTCACGACCCAGCTTCTATTGAATCAGCGTAAGGAGATGTCGATGAGGGTACAATATAGAAAAAATTTTCTTTGGTTCAGAGCTGAAGGAGTTCGGCTAAGCCGGAAAGATAGATCGAGTTTAGCCTCTTGATTGACTTTAGGACTGAAAGAAGCCGGTAGCAAAGGAAGTGGCAGCAGTGCTTTATATAACTGCTTTTAGGTATCGAGATTCATCCCCTAGTCTGTGAGGAAAAGGGGGGCTCTTGGAGAAAGAAAAGATAAAGTTCGGGTCCCCGGGGGAAGCTCCTGCTTTGATGCTGGCCAACTGGGAGTAGCTGCTCTTTCTGTGATGCTATTTCGACCTCGTCAAGATAATAGGACTTTCACACTGACATTGAGACAGAAAACATTCGATCAGTTTCCCAGCGTGACACGCTATGATCACCGTCAAAGACAGGATTCGAGGCCTTTGTCCCCATTGCTTCTTAGTTAAGTAGGCAGCCCCATCTCTTGATTATGAATATAACTTTCACAGCAAGCACGAATGCGCGAGAAGCAACACTATTCTTCAAAGAAAGAAAGAAAGGGTAAAAAGCAAGTTCCCTGCCTATAGTCATTCCTCTCTCTGGTAGAAATTCCTTCTCTCCCTGCTCTCAGTCAGTCCAGGCCAAGGGGAAAACTGAAGCTTGCGAGATTGCTTGGTACCCTTTGCTAGCTTACAGCCCAAGCTAAGTAGGCGCATTAAACTCATTATAATATCAAATTATGGGATGCTTCAGGAGTGCCCTAAGAAAGAGGCCATTGGAATCGATAGCAAGAGACCACAGAGCAGGCAAAGTACGCATCCACAGGTGAGACGGGGAGCCTATAGAAGCAGAGCGCTGAGAAATGCAGGTTGAGAGCATCCAAAAAGTCAAACAAAGGCCTCTGAAACTGCCTCAATTAGTGTCATGCACATCAGTACTTCGCATGGAAACTAGATGAGTCAGAGTCTTTCTTTCAACCAATCCCATGAGCATGTAACCAGATGTGGGGGTAAAGTGAGGGTCGGAATTCGCCCGTGGTAGAACTGTCCTAAGGCTGTGGTAGAGCCAGAAAGCTAGTACCAAAATGAGACGGCCGGAGGAAAGAAGAGTGCCCATCCACCCGGGGAAGATCTAAGCAAGGTGTATAGTGAGAGGGAGAGATGACAGTCCGCATCACAGCTTAAGAATATGGGTATGGATCTCTACCAGAAAAAGCTGCTACAACGCGCGGTTGCTATTAGCTTTTTTATTTACTTGATTTGAGGCATAGGCGGGATAGAGATAGGGCTAAAAAGAAACTCTATAAGCTGAAATATAGTACCCGTAACACTTGGAAGCAACTACTAACGTGCTTCTTGGGCAAACGAAAACGAACGAGCGAGTAGTAAAACGAGCACATGAGCTAACGAAGTTAGCGAGCTATAGAGTAACAAAGTAACAAAACTGCTCAGATAGAAGATCTTCCCTTCACTGGAAATGCTCTAGCAGCTATATCTGACAATCACCTTAACAGCTTGTAGCACCAAAGTAACCTAAGATGGCCGGCTTTTTTCTTAAAGTGATCTCTGGAGAAAATGTACTTACAAACGAAGCATCTAGCGTTAGCGAGTATATAAGCTAGTGGAATACCTGGAACGAGCGTGAGCGTACGAACCTCCGGTGGGTGCCGATGTGCCTTCCAGAACCACTCCTGCTCATACTCGTACCACTTGAAAGATTTCCTGCTTTGAAAGGGGACGGGGACACTAGCTGGCTTAGCCTAAACAAAACAGTCTACCTCATACTTGATTAGTCCATCGAACTACATGCCGGTAGCCACTCATTATCTGGATAGCTTTTACTATTCTCCCAGGCCGAACTCGGAATTATCTAGGCGCCTACAACAAGTGCTAAGTTCGGATTGGAGACTGAAACTCGCCTCCATGAAGTCGTAATTTCGAGTAATAGAAAATCCGCCAGTGAATACGTTCTCTACACACCGCCCGTCAAGTCACGAAAGTCGGCAATGCCTGATAACCCACAAGGGAAGCGGTTGACGATTGGGGCTAAGTCGTAACAAGGTATCCGTAGGGAAGATGGATAAATTGTTTTATAACAAGTTCTGTCTAGTTGTGAGGCTATCTTTCTTTGATAACTGAAAGAAAAAATAATTTTGCCGAAAAAGTAAGCTATTTAAGGATGAATGCCTTGGGACTAAGAGTCGAAGAAGGACGTGATATCCTGCGATAAGCTTTTGGGAGCAGGAAATTAGGCTGAGATCCAGAGATTTCCGAATTGTTACCAGTAATGTGGTATCTTACGAGCTCAAGGGCGAACCTAGCGAACTTAAACATTTTAGTAGCTAGAGTCAAAGAAAACAAAGAGGGATTCCCTTGAATAGCCCAAACCAGTTCTCTCGCATAATTGGGGTTTAAGGAATTATGGTCATCATAAGAGTTACCAAAGCTACTCATAGGATAATTGTCTGGGAAGCCATACTAAAGAAGGTGAGAGTCCTGTATTCTAAATGAGTCTCTCTTTCCTAAACACGTGAAATTTGTTGGGAAGCAGCGGGGACCACCCTGCAAGGTGAAATACTACTTAGTCACCGATAGTGACCGTGAGGGAAAGGGTAAAAGAACCTGCATCTACAAGAAGTGAAAGCCTGTTTGCAGAATGAGCCTGCGAGTTATGATTGTTAAACGGAGCCGCAGCGAAAGCGAGTGGGCGTTAAGTCAGTGATTTTAGACCCAAACTAGGTGAGCTAACCATGAGCAGGTTGAAATTAGGGTAATACCTAGTGGAGGACCGAACCAGTTTTCGTTGTTGGATGACTTGTGGTTAGGAGTGAAAAGCTTATCGAACTCCCCGAAATAGTTTACGGACTAGCGCAAGAGTTAAAATAAGTGGGGATAGAGCACTGAATAGAGAAGGGCTCCAAACCGGGTACCACCTCTAATCAAACTCCGAATACCCTTTCAGTGTCGCGAGGGAAACCTCGGCGAAGGTCCCTAAGTAGTATTAGGAAGACGAAAACAGCTAGAAGGTTGGCTTAGAAGATCCTTTAAAGAGTGCGTAAAAGCTAAATTTTCAGCGCCGAGAATGTAAGGGGGCTCAAATCCTACACCGAATAGGCTAGCTAGTCATTTTTGTAGTGATAGCTAGCGGTAGGGGAGCCTAGTAATGACAGTGAAGCTAAACTGGGAGGATCAGTGGAGTTTTTACTAGTGATAATGCCGGCGTGAGTAACGAAAGGGGGTGAGAATCCTCCTGGCCGAATGACTGAGGTGCTTAGTCGATGGAGAATAGGTTAATCTTCCTGTACTCACCGTAATTACCGAGGGAGTGACGGAGTCAGCTAAGATAAGCTTAATTGGTCTAAGTGTAAAGAGGGTGTGGTTGGCAAATCCGCCACACGGTAACCTTGAAGCATGATGGATAGGGCAACCGAAGTATCTTAATGCCTTGCTTCCAAGAAAAACTTATAAGGATATATTTAGGGTACCCGTACCGCGAACGAACATACGTAGTAAATGAGAAGATCCTCAGGCCCGCGAGCAAACTATAGTTCAGGAACTCGGCAAATTAGCCCCGTAAGTTCGCAAGAAGGGGTGCCTAGGGCAACCTAGGTCGCAGTGAAGAGGCACGAACGACTGTTTCTCAAAAACACAGCTCTATGCTAAGGCGCAAGCTATAGGAGGGGGCGACGCTTGCCCCAGTGCTCCAAGGTTAAGAGGAGGGATTCACTAAAAAGAAAAAATTTTGAGTTACGTTCTGAATTGAAGCCCGAGTGAACGGCGGCCGTAACTAGAACGATCCAAAGGTAGCGAAATTCCTTGTCAGGTAAGTTCTGACCCGCATGAAAGGCGTAACGATTCCACTATAGACTCGGTGTAATCTTAGTACCGGTTACCCGGAACCCGTGGAGCTTTACTGCAACTTGATATTGGATTTTGTTTTTTAGGTGGGAGACCAAGACAGTGTTTAGTGGGTAGTTTTACTGGGGCGGTCGCCTCCTAAGGTTTTAATAAGGTATCCTAAATAGGTAGTAAGCGGAAAGGTAAAAGGATGCTTAACTGCGAGACAAAGAAGTCGAGCAGATACGAAAGTAGGACTTAGTGATCCGGCGAAAGCGGTTACCTGGTGGTAGGGCCGTCGCTAAACGGATCAAAGTGACCCCGGGGATAACAAAAAGTAAGGATTCGACTAGCTTTGAGCTCTCACGTAGTTCAGGTTGAATCAGTTTCCTTTGGTTCGGTGGTATCCTGTATATAGGATCAAGGCAGATTAAAGGAAGGAATGGATAGAGCTAGAGTCAGTTGACATGAATTTATCTTATAAGTCAAGTAGATTAGGTAGGTGTTCCGTTCGTGAAAGATCTGAAATTTCAACTAACGAGTGAAAGGAAAATCCATTAAAGCCAGAGGCAGAGCAAGGTGATTCGGATGAAAGTGATCCCCCAATCCTCGCTCGGTACCAAGGGTAGAACTTCATGATTGATTCGGTGCAACCGGTCTTTGATTGATCAAGGAAAAAAAACCTTACCTATTGAAGGAAAAAGTTCAGTTCAATCACTTTGCTTTGAATCACAAACAAATATTAGTAAGATTCAGCATTCCCGATTTTCTATCAGGCATGGAAATCAAACTGGAATGAGACCTTCCTTCTGATTCTGAGATGCCGAGAACCTGGTCTTCTTGTTCACACCTCAGCTGCTAAAGAAAGAAATAGATCTTCTTCCCCGAAAGCCTCTAAGGAAGAACTATTAACTAATCCAAAAGGCTAGACTTAAGGATTCACTTCTTTGTGAGTAAATACCGAGCCGAAAGGCCCAGCTCTGACTTATTGATTGGATACCGAGAATCCGATCTGCAGATGAAGCAGGCAAAAGGCTCAAGGCCAGCGAGGAATTTGCCATAATAGATCGACTCTGAACTCTGTTCATGGTTGGCTGTAAACAAATAGTCTCTTTAGTCCCATCCCTACAATCGCCGGGAAAAAGAAGAGGAATGAAAAGGGCGTTATTTAAGGCATATTCCAATTTTGAAATCTTGAACTCTTGACTCAAAGCCCGCTGCTAAAGTTGAACTATATAGGTCCTTTCACTCTTTTCCCTTCTTCCTTCAATTTCAGGAATGTCTTTTATTTTATCTTTCCATTCTAGTATGATGATAGCAATGGTTCTATCTATCATTTACTAGAATTCTCCTCTCTAAGCTTATTCTGTAATTTGTCAATTGATCTTAGTTTCTTTCAGCTTTGACTCTTGAAGATGACTTTTGAACCTTACATCCTCAATTGCTGAATACCTTCAGCATGGACTTATCTAGTCAATGCCTATGCTGTTCCTTTTCTTGTGGTCTTCTCGGGGTACAAGACAGACCATGCTTTCGCACTTCGGCCGTAAGTGTACGTGGTGTTCTTAATGAAAGGGGCCAACAGGCTCTATTTCCTACTATTGTCTGCCCTTCATTAGGCATTCTCGGTCAAGTTTGTTTAGAGACCTATTCTCTGTAAGTCCAAGTTGGCATGATGACATGACCTCTTTCTCTCTTCAAAGGAGGAGTCTCCCCGCGAGATGTACCCTCTGTGGTGACTCCCCTCTCACATTGGGGTCAATGCCCAGGTTGGGGATCCTGCTCTCTCCCTCATCCTTGCGAGGATGTCACTTCCTTTAAACTTTTTAGTGTACATAAGTGGAAGACAAGGTAAATGGCAGCAGATAGATGGAAGAAGGAAAATTCAACCAACCATCCAATAGCGCGCAAGCTATAAAGAAAGCACAACGAAGAACATAGACTCGTAAGGAAAGTGAGTGTATGTTAGTAGGGGATTACTACTTCCCTGAGTAGCTTCCAAGACAGAAGAGTCTATTAACAGCTAAACACTGACAAAGTAACAAAGAAAGTCAGAGTGAGATACAAATATGACTGATGAGTATTGGCCATATGTGATCGAACCTGCCATAACGAAGCCTAGGGTGGGTACATCCCACACCTGTACTCCAGGTCAGGATGCCAACTTTGCTCAGTGTCCGATTATCCATCCCTACTTGGGTCGGAGCACAGAACACACAGATCACCACGAGACCCGTTCGTTATGCAGTTCCACGGAAAGCCTTAATACACTCCCAGAGACACTACTCCGGTACATCTGCTGGAAATTGATTACCTTGCAAGGCAATGAATGTGGCCCCAGTATGCAAGCTATTAAGTCAGCCACACTACCAGGCAATCCTTACCCGAATAGCATAGTGACAGGTGGATCACCAGTGGGGAATAATATGGGTCCAGTACTCCCGTCACTAAGGACTATGGGTACACTTTCTCCCGAGTGTGAACGGGCCCTTTTTTTTTTATACAACTGGCTGAAAAGTCATCTTTTTAGAATCGTCTGATAGGGGAACGTCCCTATTATTCCTTTGATGCTTTGGTTTTCGCAGGAAAGGGTCAGGAGCTTTAGCCCTTAGCGTGTGAGCTTTGATGAAGACTTGCATCACTATTCGTTGCCTCTTGGCTCGATTGCTCATTTGCTTCCTCCTTTGGGCATGAAGTCTTTGGTGAGGCCTTTCTTCGCCTGTTTAAAAGCTAGCCCTTGCTCCAAGATCTTTTTATTTAGCACTAGAGGAGCCCCCCAATCTTAAAAACCGATGGAATGCGATCTCATAGGCAACTTCTATGAGGGCTGGACCCCCAGCATCTGTAGAAGGGGAAACTCAATCATGAAACTAAATTTCCAAGCGGAAGGAAGATAAAAAAAAAATCAACTCTTGCAAAAAATCTTTCCTTCTTTTTGAGTAAGGAGGTCAGCCGCAAGTATGAGGGGACATTCCCTATCATACAGAAAGTAGGACAAGTTTACTAAAAACTTCAGCTTCTTCCCAAGCTAAAGATCCACCCTGTCTTCCATGTGGGGTGTCTAAAGCCATACCATCCAGACATGGAAGACCCTACAAGAGGCGTTCCCAAGAGGCCACCGGCAAGGATGACGACTTCCTTGTCGAAGGAAGTGGAATATGTGATGGCGGAACGCAAAGTGAATCGACGTGGTGTCCCAGCTTAAACTTTTGACTTGGTAAAGTGGAAGGTTCCACCTAAGCAGGGAAGCTCTAGGGTTTTGCTAACCAGTGTGAAGTTGAGTTCTATGTTCCCTAGTTCATGCGAGGCTAACCTTCGGGTTTTCTTTCTGGAAAAACCTCCTACCTGATGGTTGCTCGCTACAGCCTTTAAGTCTCGCCTAGCCTCTCCTGGCGACGGCGGGACATACTACCACCTATTGATAGATCAGGATTTGAACCTACCACTAGTCGGTTAAGTACGCACCGACCGCTCTACCGCGGAGCTATTAGGGTGTGGCTTGCTAATCCACTCTAGTACCACGGGCTGAACCTACCTACATATTCTAACCATGGAGTGAAAGACTGAAATGTTCGAAACTACCGATTGGGGAACAAACTTAAGGACTACCTAAACAATGAAAACTCTTCCTTTTCGACAACTTGAATTAAACCATCTCGACTAATAAAGATGAAAGCTCCATAACAAGGCGCACTAAAAGCAGGTCTTTAAGAAACCAACCTGAAAGTAGGAAACTCTCCTTGGGATTCGATTTCCTCATAGGCCAGCCAGGAGAAAAACCGCTTTCCAAAGAGATTCATGAGTTCCAACTCTTCCTTTGAAGGCGTAAGGCAATGAAAAAGAGAATAGAAGCAAGGGTATTTGACTCAGAGACAAGCGGGGAATACTATTTGAAGGAAAGGTAGTTAACTAATTTCTCTTCTTATAGAGAAGGAGATGCTTGAACAACCTATTCTCAAACAACTTTTTCTAGCAGCGTATTATCGGCATAAGTCTGGATTGGATGTCTTCTAAACAGGAGGAGGAAGGGGCTGGCAAGACAAATTCAATATCTTATCTGATTGCTTAAGGGACAGAGACTGCCATAAAGGAATTAGGATTGGTATCGAGAAGGAATCCAACTATTGAGACGTATACTGCTACTGGGAATGCCACTCTTTCTATTGACTAGGCGAGCTCTTTAGGGATATTATCGAATGAGTCTATTTACTTACTTTTCACACTTACTTATTACTTAAGTGATAAAACTCTCTTTCAATCTCTAACTGGCCTTATACTAGATTACAGTGCACTCCCAATCGTCCTCCTCTCCTTACAGTCTCGTAGTACGCGTCTTTCATTGCACCTACTTTTGATTAAGCGAACTGGCCTGTTGAATTGCATTGGTCTAAAAGAAAATGCTCGCTTTCAAACCTGATGAATTTGATCTTGCTTGCAAGAACTGAGAATCTCACTTTTGCCCTAAACACAGATGGAAAGACTGCTACTTTCACTATTGTCACTGTATATTTACGGAGACTACTACTACTACTGGTATTGGTAGAACTGACCTAGCCCTTTCCCCTTTAACAAAGATGAAAGCTGTTCTCTTAACCTCCTTATATCAAAACTGCTATATGAGCATCCCCAACTATCCCTACTTGAAAGACTGCTCTTTGAGAACTTCCTTGCCCGTAGGAGTAAAGGTCCAGACATATATCTATTAGCCTTAGCCTAACTCTCAGAATATTAGCAGTTAGCCTAGCCATTAACATAACCTTACCTTGTACTCTAGCCCTTGAGCTAGCCCCTCTGAAGACTCCTGCTTTTTACTTTCTTGACTAAGATCTCTACTGGGGACTTCCTACTATTTTTGAATAATAGTAGAATCTTATCTGATCCCTAGCCCATTTGAAAACTACTTCTTTTTACCTTTCATTTCACAGGATTACTTGCCTAAATCGGATTGCTCACACTCAAAGGCTCCCCTAAGAGTTAGATTAGTACCGGCTTGATGATTCCTTTTTGAAAGGATAAGAGACTAGCCTAATAGATTGCTTGCGAGAATAATGGAACTGAACATTTAAATACTACTGATTACAACTCGCTTGCTGTCT
Organism: Rhodamnia argentea; assembly: GCF_020921035.1. Lineage (NCBI taxonomy): Eukaryota > Viridiplantae > Streptophyta > Magnoliopsida > Myrtales > Myrtaceae > Rhodamnia > Rhodamnia argentea. Next base: position 32,225 of record NW_025955875.1, read on the forward strand.
TATTTGCTGGCCTTTAAGATGACTGGTACTAGGTAAAATAAGCTCTGACCATAGCATAGCTATAATTGTGCAGCACTTCCTTACCATACCTCCTTGGGTAAAGGGTAGACCAAAGCAGCTTCACTCACTTTCTCTCTCACTTGCTAGCTAGCTTGCCTTAGACCCCCGTGGGCGTTTAGAGTCTAGCCTACTTTCTTGCTACAGAAAAGCTTGATAAGATCCAACTATAAATAGGGATTCAACATTAGCTTCTATGGCTTGTATCTGAGGGGAACTCATGCTTATATGGCACTCCCACAAAGGTTGGTACGAAGACTGCTCCAAGAAAATACAGCCCTAAATAAGGGAAAAAATCCATCTTCTATGATAGCCCTGCTCTAGTAGATATTTCCAATCTTACGTTTTTTAGGAAGTGAATAATCTATAGAGTCTTTATACATCTTACATTAGCTTTGATCACTCGCCCCTATTTCAGACTTTGACTAGAGCACTTATGTAAAGGCTTCCAAATGAGCTTCCTTTCTATACTCCTTCTAAAGGGGCCTGGAGAAAGACTCATACCTCTATGCGATACTGGAACTCAGACTCAGAATAAATTTAGCACACAAGAGGATAGGGCCTCCACTCACAATCTCTAGAACAGAAAGATAGCCCTCGGGCATAATTAAGTACTTTATGGCCATAGTTAGACCTACCCAGGAAACTTTGACTTCCTAGGGAAAGACCTCACTGGGATAGAACTTCTTCTCGCATAAAGATTACTTAATAGATTAAGCACTTCACTTCTTTCAAACTAACTTGTCCTAGCTAGATTACTTTATTCTCTATTGCTTCTTTTAAGGAAATTTAGGAACGAAAGGCTTACTTCATACTTGAAAAAGAACTTGAAAGACTCTCTTACATACCCGAGAGGAGAGATGAAAGGAAAGAAAAGATGGAAATACCTAGAAAAAAAGACTCAGGCTTACTCCTTTCTTTTCTTAACACAATTCCTCACTCCGAAGGGTAGGAGGGGTCCCTAAACGTGCGAAAAAGGCCCTTTATTTGAAGCTAGGGACTCTCTTCCACTTCTTTAGCTGGTAGTTCGCGAATCCCATCCAACAAGAGATGGATGCTTCTTTGCTTCCTTAATTAATGCAATTCCTCCTTCATCCCTCCCTCGGTCTCGGTTAGTATTCGGATAGTGTTCACCCAACCGTCCTTTCTCTTTTGATTGGTGTTCCCTATACTTCCATTCTCCTTTTGGTGGAATGAAGTATGTCTCACCTCCAATTCGCTTTTGGCCTCTATTCCTCCTATCCTAGGTAGGGTATCTCGGGCTTCATTTCGTAAGCGTAAGCTATCTAAATAGAGCCATTCTATGAAGGATAAGCGAAAAAAGTGAGTTCCTTGACCCGATTCTCTATTCAATTCATCCCTATCCCTATACGAGTTGATGTCAGGTGGAACCCTGAACTCCATAGTTCTTTTGGAATGAACACACCACGCGGAAGGGGTCTACCTGGCTTCGGATACCACTTCCCCTCTGGATCGCTAGACCACGGACCTGAGAGCCGAATCCCTTGAATTCTCTCAACCTCGTGATCGTAGTTCCCAATTTTATAACTAGGAAACGGTCTCTGTCAGCCTTACCAGCTTTCCGAGATGAGCGAAAAAACCGAATCGATCTTTTTGCCCCCCTCAGCTATCCCTTCCCGTCTTCGTTTAGCAGCGAACTCAAGGATGGCCTTTATGTATGAGCCGAAAAGGGGGTATCCATAGATACCAACCAAACTAGCTAGTCAGGGAAGGTGGGTAAGGAATAGGCGGATCTAGGGAGTCTTTACTTCTTGAACTTATTATTTATCGTTGAGATACTCCCAACCTCCACCAGCAAGCAGCACCGGAGTGAATCGTAACCTTTCGATCTGTTTATAGGGGGTCAGGACTCGTCAAGAGACGAGACGTAGCTAATGCTGTTTGATCACCGTCACGAGATTTGTTTGCAGCTACTATAGCTAATCAATTTCCTGCTTTCATTCCGTTTGATTGAAGACTGGAATCTTAATGCGATCTGATAGCGGATCTAGGAATCCCCTGGTAGTGGTAGTTGGGTTGGTGAAATCCGATAATCGATTGGCTTTATAAAGGCTTTCCCAACCTAGACATTGTAACTGAAAGTCCTGCCCACTTGTAGGCTTAGGGTAGTCCTCGACAACCTTATTCTTTTACTGGGTTGGGAAAGACCCGTAGGCTATGGATCCCACTAATGGAATGGGACTATAACCATACTTCCATGGTCTAGGTTCAAGGACAATACAGATTGAGGCTTGGAGTATCTAAGGCTTCATGGACCCAATTTTGAGGGCTTTTAAGGGCGGACTCGCTAGTGTCCTAGGGATTGACCGGTGACACTACTAACTTAATTGACCTAATATATGTATTTTTCCACAGGACTGAATCCATAGAAACCTTGGCTTAGTACCATTACTGTAAGCGGCGGATGATTGGTATGCAGGATCGGTTGCAACGGTTTCACATGAATGTGAATCAAGAGATTGGCTTGATTGAAAGGCTTTCCAATCCAACTAGCCATTGTACCTGAGATTGCGATAAGTCCTTCTTCTTCTTTGGAGCTTGTTCTTGGTCCCAAGGGAAATGGGGTGACAAAGAGCAGCTTGCTTCTCCAATTGGATCATTGCTCGACTCGATGGGTACTTCTACTGGTTTGCCGGAGAAGCTCTTGTTTTTCTTTCAGGAGTTGCTTGGTGGCATGGACACCTAGCCTTTTCTTATTTATAGTATTTGTGTTTGTTTGCTGGCACAGGTAGTAGAGGCATTATCCACTCCAGCAGGAGCAGATGTAGAATCTGAAAGGTGGGATTCCCGGTTGATTGGATGCTTCCGTTAGAGCTTCTTCCCCTCTTGTCATTTAAGGGCACCTAGCTTACAATCACTAGTGAAAGAGTGAAAATTGACCCAACTGGCGAATCTGTTTACAACCATTCAATATTTTTCATTTCCGTGAATACCGCTCGAAAGAAGTTTTTTAAAATAGCAGTCATTTGTCGGCTTGATAGCACAAGCACGATCCACCCATCTCTCTCCGGAGAGTGAGGAAAGGACGGGTACCATCGAGTTCAGAGCCAAAAACGGACAATCGATCGATCGTCCCCATCTGCTATTGATCTCGTCCTGATCGAGGCTTGTCGAAGATAAGTATCAAGTCCTCTATCGCTGGACTAGACTAGATTTCGAAGATTGAGGAGTGGCTACTATCAATGGAATTCCAGAACCAACTCCCAAAAGAAGGGTAGTAAAAGACTACCTCTTTCTCCTGGCCTGGGATCCCAACTACCATCCATATCCTACCTGCTATCGACAGTCCTTCCACCTGTTACTCACTCTCCGGCGGTACACATCGAGCTATGAGTCCCCAGGGAGTCTATAGAGACTTCCTCAATCCAATCAACCCAATCCAGGGACCTACTCCAATAGTTCGCCTTACCCTAGATACTTCAAGCCTGGATCTCTTGTGTCAAAAATAGAATCCAAAAATAGGTTCAAAGTCTTGGTTAGCGGCTCGATGAGATTGCAGTATTTCATACTGACTCGTAAGTTGGCATTTCAGGTTTCGGTGACTCTTCCTTCTCTTCTCTTTGGAGCTTGTTCAAGCTTATGAGTCCGAGCCGAGGGCAAATAAATGCGCTTAGAATCATTAGTGAGAAAGAGTTAACTTCCCACAATAGGTATTTTATTACAAATAAAATAAAGAAGATCTTCAGCCTACCTCGAAAGGATGCTTTTCTTGAGCTTGTTCTTGTCCCCAAGGTTCGATGTAATTGGAAAAGAGCTGCTGTTTCTGCTTCACCTTGCTTGCTTGGAGTTGGCTCCTCAATGCGGACTAGAATCTATGGCTCTTCGATTAGGACTTTCAGTAGCTTTTGGGGACCAAAGAGCAGAGTAAGCTCTCACGACGGCCTTCCTTTTATCGGAATGAATTATACCAGGGTTTTTTTCGATTTCTAAAAGAAGCCGTGGAATCGAATGCATTTCTTCGTCAACGCTTGAGCCAGAGCCAACCAACTCTGACCCCACGCTGAACCGCCCATTGACTTCGTCTCTATCTTTAGATTCAGAAAATGGTTACTCCCCTACAGGTACGGATGACCGCTGCAATTGAATGATTGAATTCGCAGTAATTGATTCAAGAAGTCGCTCTTTCAAAGTCACTATCTCTATCATAATAGAAGCAAGCTCAAGGCTAGGATGAATTAGCTAACGAATTGACTAGGAGAATGATTCTGGAATAAGGTGAAACTTTTCCTATTGCCCACTCCGCGCTCTCTTTGACCACTACTCACTGATTAGCTGGGAATCTTCTTGCTTCTTGCAAGTTAGCTCTCCAGGGGAAGTTACTGATTCAATTCGTTCTTAGGGGCTCATGGCGATAGGTTCTGTAAGTATAGTCTCTATAATCTAGGTCTCAGTAGACGGAAGGAGTCTGGTAAAGCTCTTGTGGCTAGCTCTTGGTCTGGGGAAGCTGTGTACTATCTAGGTAGAAGATCTCCAATCATTAGCTCTGGTTCACGGCTAAACGTTGTAGGCCTAAGCGCAGTTGTCGCTCTTGGAGTCAGATCAGTAGGGGAGGAATCCTCTTAAACGGGGAATGCGACTATTGAGATGGCTGCCGACGAGATGAAGTAAACTCGGGAGGTGGGTAGAAGGAAAAGAATCGGTCGACCAGTAGCGAAGGAGTTCCCACCCGGAAGGGGACAAGGTCAAAATCCTACTACTGCTGGCCAAGATCTTCTTTCCTGAACTAATAGCCCTACGTCTCGAGGTAGGAATCCTATCGAATGCTACTACTGTCAGAAGCCAATCGAGTTGATAAGCATGAGCATGGATAGAAGCAAGCCCTTACTAGCTACTTCTGGGATGCCTCCCGAGCAGAGGAATGACAGATCCAATATTTTCGGAAAGAAGGGTTCAAGAGCTCCTTCCTGGTATGTCTGGTGTTAAAAGGTGTTGTTGGCTTTCTTCCTGGGTCTGGTGTGTTGTGAGAGCCCAAGGCATTTATAGGTGGAGCAACTTGGTGATCAAGCAAAGGTGATGCTAGGGATGGTGTGGGCTTGGGCAGAATCCATCTTCTGCCTTGAGTTTGTTTTCATCTTGGAACTCCCGCCAACCGGTGCTTCTTGATTCGCCAAGCTGGGGCAAACGCAAACCAAGCCGTCCCACCCTGGAGCTTTTTAGGGCTTCATGCTTCGAACTGCAAGTCTCACTTCATCTTCCAAAATAGGAGACCTCCAAGAGATAGCTACTGCATCGCTAAAAGCTGGGTGCACATAAGCTCGATAGGATGTTCTTACACCATCCTCCGTTAATAGCTATTTGTAGAACTGTAAAACATGTTCCTTGATGCGATCTTGGTCATGCACCCAAAGGCCACCACGAATCTTCAAAGCGTCCCTTTTCTTTCTGTTACGTCTTACTAAAGTTGCAGTGTGAAAGAATGTTGTCTTCCAATCCACTATGTCTAAGCCACATGACCCGTTTTGAAAGCAAAAAATCTCCTCCATCTGCAACAACTTATCTTCTAGCTCAAGAAGAAAGCTAGAGAAACGAAACTAAACAATCATTTACGTTGGATCCCTTCCAGCCTAGCAAGCAGCCTGCGTTTATTCCGAAAATGGAATTCACGATCCTTCCAATACCATGAGGATTCTCCTGAATCGCCAAGACAAGATTCCAGAGATCCAGAATGCCAAGCCGTGCGAAACACTTCAGAAACATTTGGATGAAGGAGCCACTTCCAAACGAACAGGGTGGGCATAGACACAGAGCTTCAAGCAAGCATTACATTGATCACAATCTTTTTGGCCCCTAATCCTTTCCCGCATCAAGGCAATGAAATTGTTCTTGTAAGCGAGATTGAATGCTTTTTCGGGTCCTTGTATTCATCCCGAAGGGAATCCGACTCAGGTGTGAGCGAGGTTATCTTCTTTGGGGTCTATGCGTATTCGCTTAGCCTTTCTAGTGGTAAGTTCGATTTGCTTATTTCTTCTAAGAGCTTTCCCAGCTCAAATCATTTTTTTTTTTTTTTCCTTGATTGAAATGAAAGACTAAGACCCGATGAGTCGAGGGTATGGGGTTACGGGTCTAGAACCATTGTCGTATGGTGAAAGTGCAATGCCTTGGAAGCCGGTAAGCAGTCCAGAATCATTCCAGGCTTTCGATCTAGTCCAATCGTCTAAGGTCCCTTTCGTTGAATCGTCATTTCCTTTTGTTTGAGAATGAGACTAAGGTGTGAGTGCGGGGCTCTTCTTTTGTTTTGAGGTCTATCGTCTAAGTAAGCGGCTTTTCCTTTAGCCTTTTTATTTAATTGAAACCCCGGATCAAAAAATTAGCTTTCCCTCATCGAGTTCAGTTCCTGGCCTTGTTGGGTCACTTCACCATCTACCAGCTTGGACCGAAGACAATTTAGAGTGCCATTCTTCTAGCAACTAACCAAACTTCACATAAGTGAACATGTTTTGAATTTTGCTTGAATTTAGGCTTAGATCCCTTAGTCGGGGGATATCCATTCAACTACTTTCTTGGAAGTAGTGATCTTGTGGCGATTGGACCCCATTTTGAGATCTTGTCAGTGTTCATTGTTCTATTTGCATCTAATGTTCGGCTTAGCTGAATAAGTCGAGATTGGATTGGTCGATATATAATATAGAAAGAAAAGAAAGTGAGGGGTCAGGAGAGAGAAGAGAGGTAGTACACCCGGTTCATCAGGTTCTACCACTGCAGGGCCCAATCATAGTCAAAAGAAGAGTTTGATCCTGGCTCAGAAGGAACGCTAGCTATATGCTTAACACATGCAAGTCGTATGAAAGAGCCCTACCGCACCGGAGGTTTCCCGCCCGGATGATGCATGTGATGTCAAAGAGGGGTTTTTTAACAATGACCACTACGAACGAAGGACCAACGACGGTGAAGGAAAAGAAGGAGTAGGAGTAGGAGCGAATTCGGACGGAATCGAATGATTTCGAGATCGAGAATGAGACAAAGGGGAGCACTTAGACAATTCACTTTGAGTACAGGGAAGTCTGCTGGTAGGAATTCTTCAGGGCGTATTACGGTTTTTCACCGAGGGGGTGGATCGAAGCGATTGCAGCGAAGAATTGATCTGAAACGAAGCACTTCGTCTATGGGCATTGTAGAAAGGATAGAATATGAGCCTAATCGTTCTTCTCGGATCGCTCCAGTACGATGGATTGAGGGGGTCAGCCCGAGGAAATTGAACACGATAGAGGAGTTCGCTCCGCCGCCTAAGATCCTCGAACCTACCACGACCACCATCCGCGGCCTATTTTCGTTCTCTTCCCTGCCCGGAAAGGATGATAAAATAAAGGTAGCTTGCTTCTATCCTGGACTGATGGCGGCTTATGTAGTGGTCGGCCTTCCTACCAGAATGTCTCCTTGGTCGAAGAGCCCCTTTACTAGTAAGGGCGCAGGAAGCAAAAAAACTTGCGCGAAGGACGTTTTCTTTTCTGCCTTCTCCTCTCCAAAGGCCAAGGGAGAGACTGCATCCCTTTCCTTCGGTAGCTCTTTTTGTTTCCCAAGGATAGCGGTAGCTGGGGCAAAGCCCGCTTTCTTCGCTCCGCGAATGAGAGAGGAGAAACTCAGAGGAAAAAACACGTTCTCTCTTTGCGAGGTCCGAAAGTGGGGAACGCATAGCATTCTCTGGGCACATAGGATCAAACGTAAAGCAGCGCTTTCTTGGCAGAGTTTTAGGCGGCAAGATACTTTAGCGCTTGTTGGAGCTGCTGAGCATAACGAATCGAAGCCGAAGACGGATCAAGGTAGCTTGCCTGCCAAGCCGATAGGCGACGGGACGAAGGATGGAGCGTGCAAAGTCGATCGTGCACCTGTCGTGTGACCCGTTGGTCCTAAGCAAAAAAACTTGCGCGAAGCGACCCACCTAGAAAGAGCTCTCCTTTATGTTAGGGGGGCACTCAAATGGAACTTCGATCGGATGCGGGTATCCAATCCCGCCGCTGAGATGTCCAGCAGATTCCTGGGCCTTGACGAATGGGCGGCCACCTTGTACGTTATAAGAGCAAAAGGCCCGGGGCATAGCAGGATGAACCAATGTGAATGAGTGTAAGCTTCGTTGCCCGAACACGATTGGTGCTGACCACACTAGGTGCTACCGTGGTAGCAAGAGAGGCCAGGCGGTGACAATTGAGAGGTTGTCACTGAGCATTCCTAGTCACACGGGAAGAGAGGTCAAATGGCAAGGCAAAGCCATACGCCCGTTTGGCTCCTCGCGGAGTATAGCTCACATCCAAACATCTGATTGGGGAACGGGGCAACGCCCATGAAGCTCCGGCGGAAAGGGAAGGCCTGCCAGGCCGTATGCCCATGGGTGCAGGATTCTTCGAAAAAGCGCGGGCTGACTCGGAGACCTGGGACCTTGGCTTAGCAAGGGATGAAGGGAAAGCTATTACAGCTTTCTCCGTCAGCGGCTTATGTAGTGGTCGGCCTTCTATAAGCGACTTGTCGAGTCTAAGAAGCTTTGCTTCTTGTAGTCGGCCCGTAATGAATGCCTCCCTTCATTTGCTTGCCTCCTTCCAGCTCAGAATGCCTAATGCCTATTATCTAGTGCTAGAAGCTAACCGCCAGAAGCTCACCCTTCGGGCGTCGCTTCCAGCGCAGGAGGCCAAGCATTCTGCCAGATGTCCCGGCCTGGGAGCCCCCTTCGCCTTGACTTTAGTCTTGAGTCGTACTTAAGTAGCTAAGTTTCCAAAGGTGAACAGCCCCTGTCCTTTATAGTCGTAAAGGGCTTCTCAGAAAAGTAAGGAAGGAGGTTAAGGTTCCGAAGTCACTTAGCCGTCTACTAAGGGAAAGGCGTCGGTACGGAGTCACGTCAGCTGTGGATATAGACTAGGCTATAAGGAACGGAGTCTTAAACTATAGACCGAGACTACACTAAGGAACAAGGAAGCTTGACTGAGCAAAGAAGTCAAGGAACGAAGCTGCTTCTATAATAGCCCCGTTGAATAGGAGGGCGAAGGCTTTTTGAAAAAGTCTTTTTTGTCTTGTAAATGAAATGCATTTTTTTTTTTCGAATTTCTATTTAGAGAGAGGGGGCTTCAAGTTCTTAGGAAGAGCCGTACGAGGCAGCTCACGTACGGTTCGGGAGCCGAGCCCCAGCACAGGGGCTTAGGTCAACACTTATATAATAGCCAGTCATCAATTGGAAACGGGCAAGATGGTTATGAATTGCAATTGGTCCAAACCTTCGACCAGCGACTGATTGCGACCTGCCCAGAATGCCCATACATACTAAGACCTTATTTACACAGCGAAGAAAGGCCGAGTGGAAGGGGGCAGTCAGCTGGTTTCTCGTTCTCGTCTCTTATCTAAACTTGAACCCGTAGTGAAAGATCCATTTCTTTTGCGCTTGATCTCGTTCTTTCTTGAGCTTCCTATCATAGGCACGCCAGGAAAGGATTGGTCGGAAAAAAGAGGGCGTCCACCGGTAAATTTCATAACGCCCGTCTTATTCCATTTTTTTTTGGGCGAGTTGGATGGGGCTTTTGAGACCAGCTTTCCACACTTCCCTTACGCTAGGTATGATTCGGAAGTCTATATTCCTATAATTAAAAGAATTTCGTTTCGAAGGGCCGAAGGCGGCTTTGCTCATGAGTTAAGGAATCTTTTGTTCCAAAATTGTTGGATTTAGTGGCGGAGTTGGGTCTAACGTGTACCGTAATAGGCGTAGAACCTGGTGGTCCCACAATTGACTGCCCCGGGGGTATGCTTTTCCTAACAAAGGAGGGTTAGATTCAGGTGATTGAAGATGAGAATCGTTATTAAACATCTATTTTCTTTGTTTTTGGTAATTAAGGGGTCACGCGTGACTCGTTTTTGCAGAGAAAGAAGACTGGAGGGGCTCCCGGTCGATATGTAGGTTTCAAGGGCTGGAACTGAGGTAATGGGAGTTTGTGGAGTTGGGCGGGAAACTCCCCAGGGCCCTTTTTTATAAGAGTAAGGGAATAGTTCAACCATGAGCTGCGGCGCTTAAACTTAAAGAAGTGTACTTACTTTTCATCGCGCCGAATGAAAAAGAAATCTTCCCACTTTGCTGCAAGGAAAAACCTTGTAACCCCCTTTTTCGATCAGAAGGCAACTACTTCCTCCTATCTGATCTCCCATTGTTGAAGTTGTACCGCCCAAGCTGCTTTGATCTAAGTAAGGATACGAAAGCGTTGGCGGTGCAGCTTTTCAAATAAATCCTAATATGCGAAACACATGATTGTAATAGAGAGCTTCTTAAGGTCAATGAAAGCGAAACCTCATTCTAGTGACCAAAGGCCCGATCGTCTTGTTATTTCTTCTATTTTGGTAGATACTTTGGTAAATGGAAAGACCCAAAAATGTTACCCGCCTCAGGGAATTCAATTTCCTCAGCCTCGGGTCCCAAGGACTTTGTTCGAACAGCAGGCGGAATTGGAGGAGCATCTTATGAAGAACCCGCTTACTCGGGGCAAGGGCGTCAAATCCATCAAGATCGTCAAAGCTCTACTTGGCGTTTCAGACATCGTTGCTCATCTACGGCCCTCTCGACCCCGCTTCTTGTGCTCACCTGACAGAAGTTTTCCCTCATGGGGTTTGGGTCATCTTCTCTCCGAACGATATCCTAGATGGAATATTAAATATCGTTTTTCGGGCTTGCGGTTGTCTGAAAATATTAAAAAAAAAGGTTTGCTCCCATTGTCCGAGATTCTGGCAATACTCTTATCCTGCCTATGTGTTGGCTGTTATGTTTTTTTGGGTTCGCTTATCTACCCTAATGAAGTTTCGCTTTCGGATTTGCTTAATAAAGCAATAGGTGTTCTTACCCGAGCCATAGATACTCTTTCGGGTAGTCAGTTGGTTGATGGATCTCTAAACACTGCTACTGATGGTCATGCCCGTGATCCTGTAATTTATCGTCAAATTGCAGAGCCCTCCGCAGTACGGGATTCCTTCATACAAATCCGCTCAGGGTGCGGCCCTCTTAAATAAATTGGTATAGTCATTCTTGCCTTTTCTCTAACTTGTAGTGCTTCCGGAGTTGATTTTTCATTAGTTCAGTTTGAGTTTGAATCTATAGGAACTCATAGAGATAAAGAACCTAACAGAAGCATCTTTCATAAAGAAAGGTTGAGGGTAGATAGGCGGATTTCCTATAGAAAGAACTCAAACTGAACTAACCAAGATTGAGGTAGACTCCGTGCTGCGAAACGGATTCCGCGAGCGCGAGACTTATTATTATAGAAGCAACGAAAACGGCCAGTGCTTTTATTTTAGCATTCTCACTAGTTTTTTTTATTTCCAGCGGGTCGAAAGCACTTTCCTAAAATATTTTCCTGGACACGTTGTTTAAAGGTTCCCCGCATTCGCACGGGCTGCTGACATGATGATAGCTACAAAGTCTGTCTAAAAAGGTGTCTTTGACGACTTGAAAGGTGCTCTCAGTGTACCGCCATACGCACCCAGACATTAGACCAATTGTGTCTGGCCCAACAGTTTCCAGAATGCCGTTGTCATGATGTTGATCCGGCTTCTGCGACTACGGCATCCGCCTAGCTCCGAATACGCGCATTGGAGCTCTTCGCTCGATGTCCCGGGTCGCTATGTTGTAAACCGCTGTTTCGTCGGGCGGTGGCTTATTTATTTCTAACACCCCCTTACTAGATCAAACAAATAAAGCTCCATTGAATGAATCAACTTCTCCCTCCCTGGTCAATGTTTCGGGGAAAAGCCTATCTCAGTGATGTTCAAAAACGGGAAAAAGCGTAATTAGAAAACTCGCGTTAGCTCGTTTTGAACCACCTTCTACTTTTGAACCAGTTCTCGACCGCCCGAATTTGTCCAGCTGACCAGCATGGAGCTTTTCGGGAAAGAGAGAAGAAAGGGGATCGATTATAGAAGGGGATCCCCTAGCTTAGAATTGATTCCTCTCCTTTGACTTTTGACATAGGTACTCCCACTTCAGGTGGACGAGCAACCTTAAGCACAGAATCGGACGTTGGTGCTATCGTATAGAAGAGAAGGGCTGCATTGGATGAACTCCAGCTCTCGGCGACCGACAAAAAGCCTTTTGCACCTAGCAAGGAAAGAAAGTCGCAGAAGGGGCGTAGCGGGCAATTCAATTGAAGAAGAAAGAGATATTTTCTGATAAAGAAAAGGAGCTCTTGTCGGCATAGGCTGGTAGTCTGTGTCCTTCTCAGCGAGATTGAGTAGGATTCCCTGTCTTTCCTTTCTTTCACGAATTATGTGTTATATAGAAATAGGAAGAAAAGGCGTAGCTCTCTTTCTGCTGTTAGCAGGATTCGTTACTATATTCAGCTGTTTCAGAATTTCTACTATAAGAGAAGAGTGAAGACCGGGAAATCCCTTTTTTTATAGAGAAGGAAAGTTCCCTATCTCCGAATACCGGGCACTAAGACGAGTACTGAGATCTGTCTTTCGGCAATAAGGAATAGTGATCGCGCTCTTGGTGCCTTAAAAGGACATTAGGAAAAGGCCTAACCGCTGCAATTGATAGAGTGGGAGTAGGAGCTAGTTTTGGTATTTCCCACGGAGGGCGGATACTCGACTATAAGAGAGGAGCTCATACGATCTCACACCCGGCAGAAAGGGAATTGAATTAGGAACAATGCCCAGTGCCAGAAAGGCTTTTTGAGTTTGAGTGAACACCCGGTTAATAAAATAGATTGAGGGGCCAGCCAAGTCAGTAGACTGGACTTCTGCTCCTATGTCGATGTTTTCGGAGCAAGACCTTCGAGCCACCTTTCTTATCTTAGGTCTTAGGTAGAACCTTCCCATTAGATAGCCAAGAAGAAGAATAGCTTTTCTCTATACTTTCAGCAACTAAACGAAAGGGTTTATGCTTTGGCTGAACGCCTATGCTATGCCAGCTATGGAAGATGAATGATGACTTTATCTTAATGGAACTCCAACAATCTAGTTTGAAGGCTGGTATAACTTACATATACCAGACTACCGACAGATCTGGGTGGGGCCCTTGGAGAATAGAGCAGCATTTGCTTTTATTCCCCTTTAAAAAAGAAAGTTAAATGGAGACAACATTGATCTCTATAGACGGTTTTTCTTTCCAGGGCCCTGGTTTGGATTCGCCTTCCCGGTCTTCCTTTTGAATAATGGGAGCAAGATTGAATTGAATCTTTTCAAGATTTTCCATTATAACAAAAGAAAGAAAAAGGGAGACCAATCTATGATTTATGATTAGTTAAGCTGGAAGCGCTTGGAATAGGAAGGCCTACCTAAAATCTTGTTGTTTTGTTGTGGTAAGGTAAGATAGGCCATGAGCTGTAGGACTGCACTGAGATGCCAGGAGAGAGAGTTAAAAACTAAGAACTTCTTGGGGTTAGCATGAAAAGAGCCTTTGAGAAAGAGAAACTGGCCCCCCCTTACTCCATAGGAGACTCGAAAACTATCCTTGTGAATTGAACTGGTAGAATAACTGAGAAGGGTGCTTGCTAGGGGGAAAAAAAAAAAGAAAAAAGTGACTGTTCTGATGTTAAGGAATAAATATAAATTCCTCTTAAGAGAGAGAGATTATGTACAAGATTTTGACCGTCAAGTCAAATCCTTAAGGATAAGGATAGGAAAAGTGGGACTTTCAAACTTTCTCACAAAGGAGGTTTGTGGAGCAGTTGCTTTAGTTGTTTGGCATGAGCAAAGCTAACCCTTGCTTGGCTCTTTCCTCTTGATGCGACGGTAACTCGAGATAGAATATCTTAATGGAAAAAAGCTCTTTTCCTACTTTAGGATCGTACGGTAGAAAGCACTACTTCCGATTTGAATCATCTCGTGTAATCAAATGAAATTCTTTCTCTTTGCATCTAGGAGTGGTTGGGATTAACAGCCTTCGTACATCAAATTGTGTATATAAAGATCTTTCTTTCTTCATTCAAGTAAGATAGTGGATCAATAAAACTCCGTCCAAAGGTCCTCATAGAGGCGGTCACCGGTAGGCTAAGATCCCTCTCTGATAGAAGAAGAAAGCGCAAGACGAGAATCTTCCAACAGTAAGGGAAGAATAGTTTTTTATAATAAGTTCTAAATTAAGGGAAGTTTAAGAGCATCAAATCCTTCTTTTTTAGAAGGAAGTAAGGCATTGGAATTAGGAAATAGCATTTATCCCAAGATAGCGGTAGCAAGTGTTCTGTGGAGGTTAGGAGTAGCAATAGGATACGGATAAGGCACGCAAGTAACTTCTTCCACATGGGAAAGGCGCTTTTAACAGCGTTTGCATCTGATCGTTCCTGGGAAGAGTCATTCATGCTCTCTAGCCAGGGTACGGAGCGTAGTAATAGGAAGAAGTCAGTGCTGCTTTACTTTGGTGGTATCATATTTCTAAAAGGAGTTGATCCCGTCTCAAGGGCGTTAAGGCTTGTTGATTGAACGAACCCGGCAAGGTCCTCCTTATTAGCATCCCAAGCTTATGTTGAATCGATATTTTATTGGTCTTCTTTGACCCGAGGGGGGGGATAATCTCTTCTCTTATCTGCTCTTCCCGCAGTTCTCTTTCTGCTGTTGTAGGCAGGGCTACTTTTTTTTTTTTTTTTTTTCGAGAACGGAATCATAGCATAGTTTCGTAGCCAAGTTAAAGACGTGCCAACTTCGATTACTCTTTATTAAGCGCTGGTTCTGCTTTCACTAGATTCTGTTCTTGTTCACGCATCCGTTTCTAGTGGACGGATTTCAAGGGCTAGAAAGGAATAAGTCTTAGCCTTAGCGGAGTCACTTCCAGATTCACTTCTTTTTTAGGGAAAGAAACCGGCGTTAAGCGCTTCTTGCTAACGTCCTTAAAAGGAGAGAAGGAACCTGAGGGTATCAATCAACATATAGATAGAAAGGATAGGGCATAAGGATGAGACTAGCTTGTAGTGTTCACGTGGTGAAGGTTGAACTTGGGCCTTGGCTTCGGTTCCAGAGATGGGTTCTGTGGCGAACTCGAGTGGAATAAGCTCTTCTTCCTAAAGTTTTTAGCTTGAAACAAGAATGGATAGAGTTGACTCAGCTGCGATTGCTCTTGGTCAGTATGATTAGGATTAAGATTCTGCTTTCTGCTATTTCATGGAATCTTAGAGAGACTGGAGTAGGTAAGAAGTGGTGGAGGAGTGAAAAGCCGATGAAATGGTTGATGTTTTCGTGGTTAAAGAATCTCTCTTAGCTAGGGCTAGGCCACCTGCCTGACTATCTATTGTCTCAGCAGGCCTTAACCCAGCAAAAGACGACAGAGGCATAAAGGAAGATTGATGAAGAATAAGCGATGGTCTTGCTCTTCTTTCTCTTGGAAGAAGAATGGCTGTTGTTGAATCAGTTTCAAGTGGTGGGATCATATATTCATATATAATAGTGGAATCCCGTCTCCTTAAAGATCTCTCCCTCAAAGTAGAACGAGCATAATCGAAGACAGATGGTAGCGTATTCGAAGTAGTTGATCTCACGTGCTATCCGAAAGTCTTCTTAGTCTTCGTCTGCTCTCAATGAGTCAATGCCCGGACCAGGCTCTTAATTAAATAGAAATCCCGTTAGTGAAGTCACCCTCGGAGTTGACAACGACTAAGCTTTTTTTCTTGACACTAGTCTTAGCCTTTCTAAGGACACCTTGCCTTCTTTCCTTGGCTTGGCGGGAAGGGCTACTCAGAGTGGTGCGTCTGGGGACTCCCCTTTCGAAATGGGAAGAATAGCGTAGTAAACAGTGACCCTCGGGGATGAAAGCTGCTCTTGCTCTTTAGAAAATGGTTTATGTGAACAAGGAAGAAGGGCTACTTTACTCTAGATCGAATGCGACTGGAGATTTTTCTTTCACAGCTCTAAAGGGAGGGAAGTCAACAGTCAAGAGAGGGTCTCAATCAACAAGAAAGTCATGAAAGAGAGAAGATGGTGCTATTCCCTTAGCTAGCTTTGACCAGGAAGAATGAATTTTCTCTAGAACCCTTGGTTGGGCTAGGATCCCGATAAAGGAGAATGTTCAAAGCGAGACGTTTTTCGATAAGAGAACAGGTTTTTTCGGATAAGCTGTTGCCGCTCTTCTGTTAGAGCTCTTTAGTCCCATCCCTACCAAAGAAAAGAAGATCTCCCCGGAGCGAGTGACTCAAAGAAAGAAGGCCCAGCGCCCGCCCCCTTTGAGGTGGGTCTTCACTTATCCGATTTAGAGCGAAGAAAAGAACTTTATAGGCGCTCGCTCGTTCCTTCGATCGGTAAAAAGCTACCCGTCGAATCAATAGATCGCATGATCAATGCCCAACTCTTGATAGAAAAGAGAGTGGAAGCCGCTTTAGTTGAGGATGGCTTCTCCCCCCTAAACATAATTTCCAAACGAAATGAAATCCGAGGGATTCTGTTTTATCCTCAAAGGGAGACCCTTTCTCTACACACGTACCAGTACTACGTGACTAGTCTGGAAGAAACTGGTACGCGCTCGACTATTCCTTATAAGAGGATAATACGGGAAGTTACAAGGGCTAACCTCTTCCTATAGGAGCTTCTTTCTGTTTTTTTCCGGTATGCCGCTCCGCGAGCAAGGAGCGCCACGCACGAGCGGAGCGAAAACAAAGCAAGAGGAATTCTTCGTTGGGGGAAATCCTTTGATTGCATATTGAATATAGATCTATGTCTTTCTTGTTCTACTAGCTAGGACGAAATTCTCACATGTCCCTTTCGTTATTACAACCTTCTTTTTTGATGTCAAAGACCAGAAGCTACGCGCAAATTCTCATTGGATCTCGGTTGTTCTTAACAGCGATGGCTATTCATTTAAGTCTTCGGGTAGCACCACTAGATCTTCAACAAGGTGGAAATTCTCGTATTCCATATGTACATGTTCCTGCGGCTCGGATGAGTATTCTTCTTTATATCGCTACGGCTATAAACACTTTCTTGTTCCTATTAACAAAACATCCCCTTTTTCTTCGCTCTTCCGGAACCGGTATAGAAATGGGTGCTTTTTTTACGTTGTTTACCTTAGTTACTGGGGGGTTTCGGGGAAGACCTATGTGGGGCACCTTTTGGGTGTGGGACGCTCGTTTAACCTCTGTATTCATCTCGTTCCTTATTTACCTGGGTGCATTGTGTTTTCAAAAGCTTCCTGTCGAACCGGCTTCTATTTCAATCCGTGCTGGACCGATGGATATACCAATAATCAAGTCTTCAGTCAACTGGTGGAATACATCGCACCAACCTGCGAGCATTAGCCGATCTGGTACATCCATACATGTTCCTATGCCCATTCCGATCTTGTCTAACTTTGCTAACTCCCCCTTCTCAACCCCTATCTTGTTCGTTCTGGAAACACGTCTTCCTATTCTATCTTTTCCCGAATCTTCTTTGACGGAAGAAATAGAAGCTATAGAAGGAATACCAAAACCTAGTTCACTCGCTGATTCTTTTTGCATCTATGGCTGAATGGTTAAAGCGCCCAACCTATACCAACCTAATAAAGAGGCAAATTCGTAGGTTCGATTCCTGCTGGATGCACTTGGAACGTTCAGTTCAATTTCTGCTCACGGAATTGTTACATATAGCTCGCCCTGCTTTCATCTTCTTTATGTGCGCTACCTATGCCCTGTCCGCCGCCTGCACCTGGTCTTTTTAGCTTATATCTTGATTTCGGTTATTGAGCTTCTTGGTAGTCTTGTCCAGCTTAAGCACGAACTGGCTTTTTTCGATCCTTAAACTGCATACACAATAGTTGTCGAAATAGCTGGTCTTAACAGCAAGTACTCTGCACTGGGTGTTGAGGACAAAGACGGGATTAAATCTACAAAATGCGTAGATGCGTAACACCAAGTTGAATCAGAAACCTTTGAGAACAACGAGACTAGCCGCGAGCAATCCGTCTTTGAGAACAGACCCTTCCTCCTTGTCGTGCACAAGAAAGGACGATGTGCCGGATCGGATCTTGGGTAGGTTCTCAAGCCGACCCGACCCGGATGGATACTGAAGAGACTGTTGGATCTGTAGTTGGAGGTGCCCGGTCGGACTCTGAAGTTAGAGGTTCTCCCGAAAAAGAGACTGTTTTCGGATTCCTTTTGGAAAGGCTTACTAGGGGTGAAACCCTATAGTTAGGGCCAAGTGCCTCTAGATAACTGTCGAGCTACTCAGTCAACACACGAAAGCAGGTGGGACACTGACTCTCTAAAGTGAAGACCAGAGGTTTCGTGAGAAGTGGAAGTGAGAGACTGGGACAAGGAAGGTCTAGTACGGATTGAAGATAAGACCACTGGCTCCGCGTCTCCATACCTTGAGTAAGGGGTATCCTCCTTTGTTTTCCCATCCCCGGGTCCGAGTGGATATAACCCAGATAGTTATGGGAAGGGAAGATGACTTTACTTGAATGAATCCCTTGGCTGTTCCTGACTCGGTGATCTCTCACCAACTGGCTTTTGTAAGGCTTCTGGAAAGGATAGGGACAGTGCATCGACTTCACCATCTTTAGATGGTGAATAATCGGTTGAGTCTCCCGCTTAGCTAGGAGGCAGTTAGGACGAGAAAGCCTGGCAGCACCAAGGTCTTGAAGAGCCTTGACTTCACTCATCGAAACTAGATCGAACTCGTAACTTCACTGACAACAAAAACTAGTTTTTCTTTACCTGGTGGAAATTATGAATCAAGTCGGAAGCAAGGAGTATGTTATCCTCAATACAGTTTCAAAATAAGGTGATGACAATGAAAACAGCACATTAATGCTATGATGACCCTGATAATGTCAGCTTAAGTAATTTTTAAATAATAAAAGAAGTGACTTTCTTTGTTTGCTTGTATTACTGCAAATAATGGTTTAACGGTGGAGTACGAACTAGATAATGTACGAATAAGCATCTTCCTTCTGAAACTTTATAGTATAATTAGAACTCGATATACGAATTTTATAGGTACGAAATAGAATGGATTAAGATGGAGGACTTGAACTGTACGAGATAGATATACGAACTGTAAAGCAAACCGTTTCAGTTAATAGAATCACTGTTTTCATGATCGTTAATACAGGTTGGAAGTGAATCTCCGAACGAAAGGATAGTAGCTGCTTTCCTCGTTATTCGCTTGTTATCTTCTTCTTTAGGACTTGTCCGAAGGTGCTCAATCCTATGCTCTAAGGCAAGTCATTAAGGGGTAGCCTCAATCCATCATTATTCAAGCTCAAACTATCTATTCACAGTATTGTCAAATCGAGATGTCAAAAAAAGCCTATAATTCTACTTCTTCTGTTTAGCATGAGTGAAGGGAGGAAGGAACTGAACGGAGTAGCTGTAGTTAGTGATTCAAGTCAGAAAGTAAGGACTGTTGCTAGTCTTGTACGATTGAAGGTAGGAGTGAACCTTCGAACGAAAGGAGTCAAGTGCAAGTGCTAGAGCTAAGCCATTCCTTTTCCTTTGTCTCTTTAGTTTGAGGACCAAGAGTTGTTGATTCCTCTGATGCTTGGTCAGCCCATTCCATATAGGAGTGATTTGAATTGAGATTTGACTCTAGCGCCACCGATGTTGGATGGCCGGCCGGCCCCCCCACCATTAGTAGGGGGCCAGCAAGCGCCTGTAGATGTATTTCCGGATAGGGGGGAACTCGATAGCATCGTACAGCGAGCGTCGATCCCCCATCCGCGAGATGAATTCTCCGCGGAGCAGCAGGCTGCATTAAACGATCGGGACATCGATCTTTAGAAACAAACCGGAGGGGGGTATGGCATGCTATATAATATAGACTCTATCTAAGCTGATTATTTTATGACTGACGCTTGAACCTTAAGAGATCTCATAACCCGAAACCTCCGTACTTGATTCGCTCTAGCTTGAGATCCGCTACCCTACTCTGTCTACTGAACTGCCTTTACTACCCACGCCTTGTCTTGTCATGCCGGCTGTTTCCTACTACTGAGATGCTACTACCAATGTGACTTCACTCACAGCTGTGCACGGATTTGCTCTCTCTTGAGTTGGCTTAGCTCGTTCTATGGCTCGCTCCGTGCTTGCTCACTCCATTCGTCCTTATGCTTCACTCTGTGACTAATGCACTTTGCTTCTTTTTTAGCGACTCCATCTAGGAGACAGACGGGACTTTCAATGGATTCTGCTCGCTTCTTCTAGCTCCCTATTGATGAGGGAAAGCCTACGAATTACGACTTTGATAGGAAAGATAGATTGAGCTTTTGACTTGTACGCTCTTTCTTCTTGTAGCAATTGACCTCTTGTGGCATTTCAAAAGAGACGGGTCTTGGAACGGAGGCCGCTACGATCATGCTAATAGATGCTAGGCTAGTGATAAAAAGGGTCTTGACAAATGAAAAGCGCTAAGCACGAAAGATAGACTTTGGCACGAACTCGAAGAAGCGCCGGCTACGTTGGCTGATATGCTAATGAGACAGCCCTTCTCTTGTCTAGCTCTGTGGCTCGTCACTACTGAGATGTGGTCTGAAGATGCTCTCTCTTGCTTAGCTATTCCTTGAGTTGAGATGCTACTACTTTCAGATGGTTGGCTCTGGTCGAGTCTGCGAGGCCTTCTTCTTCCCGAAAAAGCCTCACGGCGTATAGTAGTTTGAGTTAATAGAAAAGACGGATCAGCAGGCACTAAAGGGTAAGCTTATATCCGGAATTCAATTAGTTGAATAGGTAGAGGAGAGGTGAAGTAAAGATATCTAGAGCAATATAGACCGGGCCTGCTTCCCATTCATTCTTTTAGTTGGATGCTCTTCGGCTGGTCAATAGGGCACATCGCTTTCGCTTCTGTAATAGAGGCGCTGTAATAGGCGCGGTTGGCTAACAAAAACCTTGGTCCGCTTTGATTGGTCTAGTCCGGTCATTGCTTATCTCTTTCTTCTCTATCGGTGAATTGGGAGAAAGAGTGCACCAATAAGGGGGGGTTAAAAAGGAAGAAATAGGGAAGTAGAGTAGTTGGCACACGCTGGTCAATCCAGTACGTACGTCGCTTTCGGTCTTTCCATTCAATATCCCATTCCCGGTCGCATCTGTTCTATTCAGCCAATCCCTTGCTGCTTGTTGCTTTATCCCGCCATGCCTGGTCCTCGGGCGTACCCTATCTTTAATCTGGAATCGAATCTGTGTCGGCATCTGTCCTACTGGCTGTTGAAGGTGCTGGCTGATGAAAGACATCCCCAGAATGCCCCCCTTTCGTGCCTATCTCACTTGTTTACAGCTCTTATGGCTTTTTTCTGCTTTAACATGATGCAATATCTGGGCCTCCTAGACCTGCTCTCTCGCCCAAGCCTCATAGCATTCATATTCCAAGCACTAAGTATTCCCTGCCTGCTCAGATGCGTCAATCCGCCTATCTTTACCCTTTTCCTCGCATAGAGAGCTCTAGTAGTTCTTGGTAGGGGGAACTATGTAGAGTTGGTTCATTGCTATTTGCTCTCCCGCCACGCTAGCACTTAAGAGACTCTCTTAGCCCAGAGTGAGGGATCACAATAAGGACAAAAGTAGGCAGTACTACGGTACCAGTCCACGACTACCATTTCTGTAACTTAACTTCCCTGCCCCCTGTTCATTCAGTCTCCTTTTCGGACTTCAGGAGCATTGAGTAAAGGGAGGCACGGGGGCTGGAAGATCTACTCATTCAAAGGGAAAGCACACCCCTCTATTTATTCTCACAAGAAGAAGAGATAGTGGAATGGACCCTTTTCTCATGCCAGCGGGGGAAAGAAAAGAGGCCCACTACGAGAGGAGAGAGTGATTTAGCTGCTAACAAGCGCAGGTTTTTCATGAAATGAATGGTTATTCATTCGGGAAAGGTCTGTTGATTAGGAGGTTATACATAGTATACAAAAGGAAACCCGGGGGCGAATTCAACCTGGGCTCCGTTCGAAGAGACGAATAATGGTCCTTCTCCCTCACATGCTCCTTCCCATGAGCAACTCGGTTGCCTTCGTGAACGAGAACGCTGATCACCCTCACGCGGGAAGATGAACATTGAAAGGGCTGAAAGGGTAGCGACGGGATGTAGATGTTGATTTTTGAGGTCGCGTACTTTAGTTATAATGCCTTCGACACGGTTGAGGCTTCTACTTTTCTTTGGTCCCAACATGACCGCCCAAGCGTAAGGGCCGCAGAAGGTACGGCCGGAGAATTCATCTCCAAGTCAACAGCATGTCGGGCAGGTCAAAGGTGATCCTCCAATCCGGGGATAATCGAGAGGAACCTAAGCGAGGCCGATGAGTGATACGAACAAAGGGGCTCCAGAAGTAATTGGCGGGACCATCGATTCTTCGGACTTCAGCTGAAAGACCTAGGAGATTAGACAGTATGGAACCGGAGCCAAGAGCTACACATATGCATGGGTGTACCCTCAACTCCTGTGTTGACGTGCTCCTGTGTTGGCGTGAGGGGATTGGGGAATCATAGAGGGCGGATTACCAACTTTTCCCAAAAGGTGAGGTGGTCAGTCCTACTCCCTCGAGTGTCTTTGCAGTTAGCAGCGGAAAGAGATAATTCCCTCTACAGTGACGGTACGAAATCGATCGGAGAGTAGGATACGAATCAGTTCGTTTGACCTGTCCTTTCGATTGCTAAACATCATCGGATAAGATAAAAGGGCAGCGAAGGCTACGCTACGGTCGGAGATTCATGCCAGGTCCCCGAAGGGCAGGCGCGTAGGGTAAATAGTGAATAAAAAGCTGCGTGTGAATCCCATCTAGAGCTCCTTACTACTTACTCTATTAGTTTAATTGCGGCTACTTGGCCTATTGGGAGCTTTCGGAAGTCACTTTGCAGGTCAAGACCGTAGGAAGAGGGAAGAAGACGGGAGAGGACCTTATTTAGATGGATTGGTAGCGCAGGTGGCCCTCTAGAATGGAGTTCGGGCAGTGCTCTCACTTACGGGAAATGAGGGGGGGTCGCAGACTAACCACTTTGGCAGTTCACGGCGGAAAGAACCATTCAAAAATCTGGGGATACTGAGAGAGCAAATCGAGGGCGATGAGTGATGCGAAGGAGAAAAGGCTTATGATGTGATTAAGGACCTTCTTAGACAAGGAGATTTGTCTTAGCGCGTATGTTAAGCCTAGGCCTACTACTCTTTCTGGGCTGATAATTGAGGGAAAATGAAATGGAGATGGAGATTGTTTGCTCTTAATTTAGAATCCTTTCCATGCTGGAGCATGGGGAAGTTTCAGTTTGATTTTCCCTATCTCGTTCAAGCGCTGCTGCTGCTCCCCGCTGAAAGTTTTTAGACAATGAAGCGGCTTCGAAATTTGACTTGTCCAAGAGCGCCTGTACTCTTGCTCCTATAACCCATGTACGACCATTCTAACAGCTAGCCGATGCCGCCTCTTCCCATTCGGGTGTCTCTACTGATTTTAGTGCTCTGAAAAAGAAGTGGTTTGATTCAACGTCGGCATCAAATCAAATCTAAGGCTGTTTAGCTCTTTGTCCGAGGACGATCTCCTAATTGCTAGTACGAATCAAGGGCCAAAGTCCGAACTCATGATTTGACGGAAGCTGTTCGACTTAAAGAAAGGCTGATCTCCTAACTCGACTAAAAAAGAATGGACGTACTCTCTGCCCCCAGCAAAAGCAAAGGACTTCGTTGGAAGAATAAAAACCTCAACTCGATCAAAGAACTGAAACCCACGATGAATGGGTTTCCTGCTGTGACCAATTTAGAAGGCTTAGCCTCTGAAAGACGGAGAATGCACCAAACGAGAAAGAATATGTATACCACGTCATGAACGAACTGAACTAAAACCTACCCTTATGTTTATCCCTCACTCAATTATCAGGATAAAATAAGCAAAAATGCAACATAGGAAGGTTATGATCTTGCTTTCTTTCTTTTTTTCGGGTTTTTTCTGCTTTTGCCCGAAACTTCCCCCGTATGTACGAGAAATAAATAAAGAAAAAAAGTAATCCTCGCTATGCAAGCTCAGTAGGGATATCGCGCTCTGAGCCGATGTCCAGCCCGTTGAAAAGATCGTACTTTGTTTCAACTTAAAAAGAAAGGACAACAAAAAATAGAAAACACTCTTTATTTTTTCAAGGTGTGGCTTGGTAACCGGTAGGTCGTCGAACTTCGGTGGAAGACTTTCCGCGAGACTGCATTCCTTCCTTATTAGTGGCTAAAAAAGGGAAGAATCCAGAAGACACTAACGTAAATGAAATGAAAGGCTATTTTATTGGTCTTTTTTACTTTTTTATCATAAACTAACCAGGTTTGTCGTATTCTTGGATCGAGAGTAAGCACTAGTGATAGGACACGAATCGGGGATAAATGTTTCGTTTTTTTTTTTACTAAAAGTAGAGCTATCGTCGTTAGGAATCAATGTCGGAGAATGCCGGGTTTAAACTCCTCCCTTATAGTTACCGCCCCATGGGTCCTTCAAACAGACTTTTTTCGATTCGGAGATATGATATATGATCTAACTTCTATTCTTTTTTGCAGGTGGTCTCGTACGGCTGCTTTTATAAGTGAAATTTTAGAATAGGATTCCTGATTCAATTGAAAGTGTTACTCTTGATTCAATTAACCCAAAGCAGGAACTTTTTTTCTTCGTCTTTGACATCACTCTTCTATCTTTTTAGTAAGGTTTTAAACCTTCCTCTATAAAGGCTTTCACTTCCATGTCATTCCATCGAGGAAAAAAAATTCCTAAAGCTTCGAAGTCAATCCACCTTCCTTCCGGCTAGCATAAATCAAAATCTCCCTCCTCAAAGCGGATCGGTGTCACTATGCTTAACACATGGCCTTCTCAATCCTTCTTCACCACGGCCGAGGAAAGGGTTGTTGTTTGAATATCTAGGTAGCAGATAGAAAGATCACCTGCTTCGAGGAGCGTAACCTTTGATTCTTTTTCTTTTGAATCATAGCTAGAAATTCCATTCTTTCTCATTCACTCGGTTGGCTAAGAAGCGATCTGACTCTTAGATAATAACTCGAGTCAAGACAGTGAACCACCATCCATTCCGAAGAGAGCCTGGGGTCATCCGCTTAAACCAACCCTTGGCTTGATGTTCATTTCAGCACTAAAAGGGTAACTCGCACATAAATCAATTCCATTGCCTATTCTATTAGGACTATTAGACCAAGCCCATTTTAGAGAGAAGGCCTGACGGAGCAGAGCCTTTGAAGCAAAAAATTCCTCAATTAGCAGTCGTTAGGCCGAAAAATGGTAAAGTAAAGGATGGTAGTATAGAGAGGATATCAAAGCCAAAGAACGAGGTTCAAAGAGGGAGTCGAAGGAAGAGTCGAGGGTAGTGTACTTTCACTTTTCTTTTATCCTCTCTCACACTCGTCTATCTCACCACACATCAAAGCAAGGAAGCATTCTTACTCTTACATGGAAGGGTCCTATCCTCTCAATCAGGTATGGAATTTCATGCTAGTAGATGTATGCATGCTTTTAAATTGGAGAGCACTTTTTCTGTTTTATGTTTTTCAACTTAGAAAAAGATCCAGTCCAGCTTAGCTCCGAGAGTCTGTTATGTATTAGGTATGATGGGTGGAACGGAACAAGCTCAGAGGGAGGTGCGCCACAACACAAGAAAGTCTACCACTGCAAGTCTCACATGCAAAGATCAAGGCACCCACCCTGTCTCGTGAAATATCTGGTCTATTTTCATGATCGGTTAATGATTCCAGTCTGCGGGTGTAATGCCCGAGTCCCTCGCGGACAATCTTGTGTGTCTGGGCAGCTGCAGATGTGCCCCTCTTCTTGTGCGTGAGCTTTCCTTCCATTATCTTTCCCCTGGTTTTCCCTTAGTTGAGTAAGGGAAGGTTAGCCATCTTTGTCTCGTCCGTATGGTTAGTGGCAGCGTATGAAGGTGAGCCTGCCCTGCGTAAGGAAGGCTGAAGTTTATAAAATGAGCATCCAATCCATCGATAGTCTCTGCTAAGACGATCCTCCTTGGGTTGTGTCCATCTCTCAATTGGTTAATCACATGTACTAACAGGATCTCGTGAATCCCAATTGCGAGCAGCAGCTCAACTCATGTTCTCATTCACTGCCACGCGGCGGAGACAGTAGAGAGGCTCCAATCCCATCGCTGAAAGCACATCTCGATCAGGATGAGAAAGAGCATCCATCATGTCCCAAAGTTCGCGATCAAAGTAAAGAGGAGTCACAGCATAGAAAGGCGGGCATCTTACTTAGTTGCTCGACCACATTGGACTCAATCTTATTGATAATAATCCCTATCAATAATAGGCCGGAATGGTGGGTTTGGAACCCTACTTCAATGGAATGCGAATCCATTCGGCTGCTTCCTTTTCTTTCTCTTTCCCCGAACCGATGACTCGCTTGTTCAGTACTGCTAACTATTATAGGAGGATGCCGTCCCCTCGGGACTACTAGTAGCTTCGGTTGTTGAATCTCGTGCAAGTTAGGTTGTGGTTGTATTGGCTGCAAGCGGAACGTAGGCGCTTTAGGTGTGTGTTGACCATGCACTCTCGCGTCATGTAATGTCGTATGTATGATAGAGGTGGTGTGGTGATTGACCTCAATGTTAATGGTTATCCCCAAGGTTCAACGAATGAATGAAGCTATGATCGTACCCGGATAGAGATGATGGTCTTCCTCTGATGTCTCCAAGCCGGCCAACATAGAATAGATAGGCGAAGCAGCCAATAGCAGTCTGTTCTCGCCTATCGATAGATAGCAAGTTGCTTCCAAGCTCAAACCATTTGAAACTGAATTGCTACTTTCTTCTTGTTATTGATAGAGTGGTATTCTCCGCCCCTGTCAAATAAAGTAGAGGGAGAGAACTGGAAGAGAGAAGGAAAAAGAGCAAAGGATTTAAAAAAAGTCTAATGGGAGAAGAATGGCTGACACGTTGACTGCCTTAGAGACTATAAAATAAATATAACCCAAGCGGTCTAACTCCCGGGGCGGACCCCAACCGAAAGGCGCTAGACGGACTAACGGCAAGCGAGATAAAGAAAGCAGCTGGCCCTATGTGTAAAACCTTGCCGCGGGAGAGTCTTTCTCCAATGAGAATAAAGAAAGTTTTTGGGCAAGACAAGAAAGGAACTCGCCCTTTGACACCAACCAAGGGAGTTGAGCTGATTGCTGGCGATGACTTGGTGAAGGGAATCTATGAGAGAAGGTTCTCGAACCGGGTTCCGACCGAATAGAGCGCGGAGCCAACGAGTTCAGTCGAACAGCGTAAGGAGTCTAAGGGCGGGATCAAGCTTGAAAGGAATGGACGGGCGTAGGCTTCATAGTGAACGCAGACCGCCCTGCAACCTTCTAGATATGAGATCAATGACTTAAAAGACAGATGCCGAGAGAAACTGTTAGACTTCTTTTTTTTTATTGCGTTGCGAAAAGAGATCGAAGACGAAGATTTTCTGACGCAGTGCGGGCACTGGATGGAAAAGACAGAGAAGGGAAGAACCCACCGGAAGGGCATACCTCAAGGAGCACCAATCTCCCCCGGCAAACATCTATCTGCACGAAGCCGGATAGAAAGAAAGATGCAGGAAAGGAAAATGAAATCTGAAATAAGAAATATGCTTTGGGAGTGTGAGATAGGCGGACGGGGAGTACGCAGCCGAACAAGCGCAGGGGCTTACAGCAGTGATAGCTGAACTAACCAGATGGGCCGCCCAAAACCTGGAGCTGACATTTCAATCGGAAATCAACGTCGGATCCCGGCTATCCGAAAAACGCAGACTGAAGCGTAGGATCACAAAATGCAAGACAACAGGGGGCGAACCAAGCCCTTGCGCGAAGGAAGAAGCGAATCAATCAGAATGGAGACAGGGAGGAGAGGCGAAAGAGAGATTTTCGAGCCTGCAAGCAGCAAGTAACAACGGCTTTTCAGCCGTTGCGCGCTAGCTTGTAGTTTAGGGGTATATATAGTAGGGGTGCCCCTTTCGAAAACTTTATATATATAAGGTAAGCTTTTTGGAACCCTAGTTTTGGAGTTTTCCCCAACCTATACCTTACTAAGCTTACCTTTTTGCATCGCACTGCCGCATAAACAATGGATCCGCTGGGCTGGATGAGCAACCTTCTATCTGGCCTCTGTACCAGTAGTGGAGTGGCTTGCTACTTTCAATCAGAAAAGGAAGATTGAGCAAGGCAAGGGAGAAAGAAGTGGTCCCCTCTTCTCTGGTAACCCGCCGCCGGTCATATAGAGCGCTCCGCCCGCCACCGCATATGTAGAAAAAGAGGGAGCGGGGACGGAAGAACAATCATTTGACTTTGGCACATGAGGTGGCGGGTTTGGCTAGGTAACATAATGGAAATGTATCGGACTGCAAATCCTGGAATGACGGTTCGACCCCGTCCTTGGCCTCGGGGAGTGGCGAGCAGCACGGAACTTGAATGAATCAAATGGCATAAGAGGGCTTTCCTTTGTTAGAAATCCACAGACAACATTCTGGAACTTCCAAACCAAAGAAATGCAACATGAGAAGGATCTTTTTACGTTACGCTTCAATAGAATGAATTCGGTAAGGGTAGAATACGGCCCATGGTCGATCGAAGGTCCTGTGCCACTTGAACTCAAAGGCTATACGCCCCTTCAATCCATCTTTGTCCAGCCAGCTCATAACAAAATGTTAGACCAGGCTGACACAACCGAATTGGTTGAGGAAAAGGAAAGCCCAGCGACCAAGCACTCCCGCCCCCAAAAGCGGAGACCGAACAACCGCCAGGTTGTCGAGGACACGTCTGAAGAGTAGGCCGGCGCCCTCTAAGTTGACCACCCTACCCACTAATGGACTTAGAGGGGGGCAGGCGAACGGGAACCGACCGAGAACCCGAACCACTTGACTGACTGACCCCTTCATAGTCCATTCATTAGGGTCGGGGATGGATGGAACCAATTAGAAGTGCAAATCGCGCAAGCGAAGCCGGGAAAGGGGCCGCAGCGCAACGACTAGGACTCGTGTCGGAGGAGTTTTGAGCGTGAGCTACCACTCATGCAGCGACAAGGACCCGCAACTCTCGAAGGGGCCACCCACCGCCCGAATCACTGTAGCAAACCCTCCCTTTACTCAATGGATAGCGCTTATCCTCTTTCAATCAACAAAATGAGAAAGAAAAGAAAGATAGATAGAAAGATGTCTTTATTGAAGAGGCTTTGCACCTGAAATAGGACTAATGAAGATCCGGGTCTGGGCTTTCAAAAAGATGAAGATGCAAAGGGTAAAGAGAAAGTCTTTTGAACAACCAACCTGACATAAGGATTCTAGCTCGCCCACTTAGAGCAGATGGAGATTCTCGGACGGGGAAAAGCGGCACTCGACATCTATTAAACAACACCAAGAACAAAGCCATACCATGCCCTCGGGAGAAAGTAGTGATGATTGCCATGAATGCTGCCCTCGAGGACGTGTACAAGAAGGTCTTTGCCGATTCCTATCAACATGGTGCGCCTCTCAGTAGAGGGGCGTGAAAAGGCCGTGGAGACTTTTACCGAATGAATAGGGATAGGGATCAATTGATAGACATTTTTTTTGAGGAAGAGAATCCAATCTAGGATGAATGCTTTTTTCGTTCGCTATGTGCTGACTGGATGCGTACTCGCGTGATCGATGGACGGGGGAATTGCGTGAATGCCGAGACCGGCCTAACCTAAAGTAAAGGCTCTTCCCTTTGCCTCTCTTGATGGCGAATCTTGATTGACTCAGACTAGGAACCAATTCGGAGAAAGAAGAAGCATGAGATGATATAGGCGGCGGAAGAATTTCCGATAGCGAATTACTTGACTCGATGGATGGAGGGAGGGCCCTCCAACTCAAGCACGAAATCAATGTTGACTCAACAATCATCGAGAGAGGCACCACCAAGCGAGATCGAGACCAGCACCTTGTATAGGTTGGGTTCCAAACCTGCGCTTCTTTTCTTCAAATATCCCAATAAAGGTAGGGGCTTCCAAGCTTGACTAACAAGCCATAAAGTTGACTTTGAGAAAGAAGGGGGGCGCGCTAGCTGCAATCAAAGGTTAGCGCTAACGAGCAAGAAGAGGCCCCTGACTATAGATAGGGCGCTAGCAACCTAAGAAGTTAGGGCTTTTTCAGCTGGATCGGAATCGATTCTATGATTGAATAGCAGAAGTGCTACTTAGTAGTAGAAACTCGGAGAGACAGACAGAGAGGGGACTCTATCATACCTGCTCACTCCTAGGATGAGAAGTAGGTCCCTTGTTTTTGGCAGGAAGAGTTCCAACCTTTGTTGCATCTCGGTAGAGTGAGTCTACTTAGCGAACTGGCAGGACGCGGAGATCGATTGATCAATATGAATCTCAAGAGTGGATGGTTGACCGCCGCCGCCTTGTCCTGGAGGCTCTCCGGCCGGGGAGGGGCTTGCTCTCGTAACCTTATCTCCCGGTGTATGTGAAAAAGAAAGAGTGACGAACCCATTTTTGTTCGGTCATAGGTTGGTCCAAAGAACGAGAGTCGGCTTACTTAAGTCCCTTGTTCCTCAGTAGCTCAGTGGTAGAGCGGTCGGCTGTTAACTGACTGGTCGTAGGTTCAAATCCTACTTGGGGAGATTTGTTAGTTATCGCTTTTCTGACCTAGCGACCCCTGTCCTTATCCTTAGTTTCTAAACTAGCAGAATCGTGGGACATCCAAAGTGGGAAGTTGATTGTTGGTTTTTTTTATTCTCTCGTATAGGTGAACTTGGTTCGTTCAATTCTTAGGGAGAAGAAGGATCCACTGGGAATGAATGGGAAGACTGGAGTAGTATCTTCATTAGCCGGAAGGAATTTTTCTCTACTAGCGTCATTCGAAGAAGGAACAAGAAAAGGGTTACTGTTTAGGTAGGATAGATAGATGTAGTCCAATGGCTAAAGCTCTGCCAGCTTCTTGTAGACTGAACTCTCTTCTTTTTAGGCTTCGAGTTGTTTTTTTTTTAGGTGGGATGGTAGAATTTTTCTTCGCCACTAGTGGCAACGAAGTTCTTGGTAATTAACAAGGGGGGAAGGAAAGGAAGATCTCCACTCATTTCATTCATTCAGTGCCTGCGGTGAGGCGCGACCCACAACAAACGAAGGGGGAAAGCTTGCTTGCTGTAGCCCTATTTTAGTAGACTAGGCTTGGTAAGCGTAAGCTATTGTTGTAGGCTCGAGAAGGGTAGGCTCGCAGCTTCGCTCAGCAGAAGAGCCTTGACTTGAGATTCTATTAGTAAAGCGCTAGCGCCCAACAACCTATGGGCTTTGAAGGGATAGGGGAAGGGAAGAAAACTAAGATGGTCACTCCTTTTAGGAACATGGCTCGTTCATTCACTTGCTCATGAACTCGCAGCTTAGCCAGAAGCGACGAAGGGGGGGCTGGGGAAGGCCGACGACTACATGAGGGGGAAGCTGTCTACGAAGCTTTGCCCCTTGCTTTACAGAGATTCTTTTATTATAAACTTACTAAATGACTAGATTCTCTCGGAACGCTAGCTAAGCTAATAAACAGTATTAGTTCCCTTCAATCAAATCAAGTTTTTTTTGATTGATTCAGGGCGGCGCCCTCCTTCTTAGAACCCATTGAGGGGGGCCTCGGCCCGGGAAGGGGAGAGTGGCCGAGTGGTCAAAAGCGACAGACTGTAAATCTGTTGAAGTTTTTCTACGTAGGTTCGAATCCTGCCTCTCCCACTTGTTTGTTGTAGACTTCAGAGAAGAGAAAGGAGGCATTCGTCAGCGTAGGAAGGCCAACCGAGCAAAGCTCTTTCTTTTTTTTTTGCCATTCCATGAAGTGAAATTGTATCGTATGTTAGTTAGAGAGGTTGGCGAACTACTACGATCTATAGACATATCCAATCCCAACGAGAATAGAAGCGAGTCGCTTCCGGCTTGGCTTGTAGTCATAGTCTTTTAGCTTATGTAGTGGTCGGCCTTCCTACACGCACGCGCCCGCCAGAATGCCTCCTTGGTTCTGGACGAAGCCAAGCTGATACATACGATAGGCGGAGGAAAAACCGCCCATTTCATAGCGCCTGGGAAAGGCAAGTTTGATCGAGGATTGGAGAGGAGAGGTGGAAGAAAAGGCTCGGGATGGATTTAGGAGTCTTTGTGCGAGCCGTATGCGGTGAGAGTCGCACGTACGGTAACGAGGGGGGTTCGCGTCTATACGTGTAGTGTGGTGGTTGGGCCTACCCACCCTATTTGTTCCATGATCTATGGGTCTACTGGAGCTACCCACTTCGATCAATTAGCCAAGATTTTGACCGGATACGAAATCACTGGTGCTCGATCTAGTGGTATTTTTATGGGGATTCTATTTATCGCTGTAGGATTCCTATTCAAGATCACTGCAGTTCCTTTTCGGGCGGCTGTAGGACGGACGGCCCCCTATAGGTGGTAGGGTAGGGTGGGTGGTACCGCTCAGATTGCGGCCAATCTTCCTAACCGCGCGCGGGCCGGGCTTAGAGCGCGTGAAACTCATCACTACCTCGTAAGGGCGTTGAGACCATAGCATGTTACACGAAAGCGCCGCTTTCTCTGTAGTGTTGTCACACAGCTGCCCGCCTAGAAGAGCCACTCGCTCTGTAGTGTTGTCACACAAGATAAGCACGACGCCCGCCTGCTGGCCGGGCGAATCGAAGTTCTCTTCCGGTCAACTGTCCACCCAGTCAAGTGCAAAAAACAAAGTAGAATCACGCAACGCACGCTGCTGGTGTGCTTCCTGCCCGCGAGGAAAGAAGAGCGACAAGGTTCAGTTCAGATTTGACTGTTTGCAGTATGGGAGCGGATTACCCAAAGAATCCCTGGGAACAATGAAAAAAAAGATATCTCGGTAACGAAAACTATAGGGGGCTGTATTGGCGAGATCCAACGGTGAACAGCTGCCAAAAATAAAAACCGCCTGGAAGTCCGAGGACCTTTAGTACCGTACCCTACCCCCGAACCAGCAGCCTTCGCGCCAAGCAAGACCGCCCTTGTCCCTTTCCTTTCTCCATTCCGCCTCCTTCTTTGCTTTGTTTCAATAGAGTCTAAGGCAAAGCAAAATGCCTACTTTACGATTGGATTCAGTCAGCGTCACTCCTTTGATTATGTCGTGACGCTTTGGTTACCGGCGAACGCTTCGAAAGGCGACCCTCTCGAGTTTCCGGCTCTTTCCTAGATTGAAGTAGCCTTTCGTCGCCCTACCAAACGAAAGAAGTCACTATCAAAAAGCTCGCCCTACTGAAGTACAAAAGGTGCGCTCCGCCCGGTGACTAAGAAAGAAATGGGTTTGCGCTTGAATGGAAGTGATGAGGTCGCAAAGAGGGAAGTAGGGCTCCTATTGACTCAAGGTTGGTTCTTCGGTTTCCTTTAGAAGAAAGTCGCTATGAAGCCCCTACTACAACCTTTGTAAGATTCAAAAGGCGAACAGCCTCCCCCCAAAAAAAAAAAAAAAAGATATCTCGTTCATCTATCTCTTGTCTATCTCTCATG